>NC_047522.1:16914001-17195567 GCF_902827115.2 Pseudochaenichthys georgianus | reverse complement strand
TGTAATGTAATAAAAGACATGAAAAAGTGGATTTTGCATAATGTGTTGTGCCATATCTACACTGTAGCTTCGTGCATATGACTATAAAGCATTTGAAATCCTTGTGTCTTGTGGTTTTGGTGTAAAGTGCTCTGTGTTGCGCCTTCCACAGGTGAAAGCTGGAAAGGTTATGTTCGGCTGTGATGGGTCTGCAGCGATGTTTCCAGCGCTCTCCCTAAAATTGGTCTAAATCACAATTCAGCGATGGACTGACAGACTGGATGATTGCAGCTGAATGAAGACCAGCAGTTCCTCGTTTCATGCAAAACTTACACTAATGCAAAAATAAGATGCTATAATAAAATAACCCTTTAGGAATATTACAATCATGGCCATAGATAGTGTGTACCAATGCTTTATACAGCTTCACTAGTCTATGTGCTTACCTTTAGTTTTTTAAAAACATTATATTACTTTTATGTTGATTTGTCCTTAACTTCCCTCCTTACGATCATCGAAACAGTGCCACAAAAACACGTTATTATGTTGATATCGCTTAGTTATAGTTCCATTAAGAAGCCATGAATCATAAAACCATTTTATTGAATGTTTACTGTAATATGTTAAAGAAAGAAATCATCAAAATCAATGAAACTCGTTCATTTTGGTTGTATCTGCCAATTACATCTTCTTGCATCGCTTTTACTGCAGCACTTCCGGACACACACACGTATTGTTGTCAGGCTGCGTGATAAAATACTTGAATCATGAGCCAGTAACCTCAATAAAACTCTTTCAACGCAACATGTCAACACCGCCAGGCGCTATAACAAGCTATTGCGCCAACATTAGAATGAGTCATATGTTCTTATTTGGTGATATAACGCACGCACCGCACGCACGCGCACACCACACACACACAACACACCACACACACACACACACACCACACACACACACACACACCACACCACACACACACACACCACACACCACACACAACACACGCCACAGTTTTCAGGCCCCTCTGTACACACAGTAGCATTGATGAGTTACTGTAAGGAGCTCTTTTGACCTTATATGGACTTTATGTTACAGCTACTGGAATGTTTTCAGTTTCATTAAATAACACGGTTTGGGCGAGTACACAATGACAGTCATATCAGTAATAACACTGTCATGGTGGAAAGTTTATTACGATATCTTTTGCTATGGTTGTTACAGGAAGGCACTCGTGGTGTGGTGAGTCAGGCATCAGGTTAGGACTGGATCAATATGTTGCACTTGCAATGCAATTAGATGATGAGTAAGTGACATCCTTGATGCTTAAATATTGATAAAGCAGATTAAAATGATCAAAACTGGTTGAGAAATACCTATTTACTCAGATTATACAAAACAACCCTGACCATATTCTGATTATGTGTTTATACTATAAATGAATTTATGCCAAACTCATTTAAAGTCCAGAAAACAAAAACGTGACATTCATGCCGGCCTTTTTTAACGGTAACGTGCAGTTTTTGCCTTCATAGGGGAACATCAAAATGTTATTTATTCTGTTTTAACCTTTTGAAAACCATCGCCCCATAGCCTAACCATTACCGTCCCAATATTCTTAACACTTAATAATTAAAGCTGTGATAAAGTGATTTTGCTCTATTTACCTTTCCTTTTTGAATTGAGTCAGTAATGTCAAATGAAATAGATCTTATATCGTGTATAAGACTGCATTCGAGGTCTGCACATTACAGTAAACACCTCCAAACACTCCATTGCACTTTCTCTGCTTACCACTTGGGTGCAGTGCTTTCTCAGAGAAAAGAAGATGTTCCGTTGCAGGACGCTTTTTCCTCACATTCCTTCCCCTCTTCATATTAAGGATTCAAAGTGTTTCTCTGTGCTAGGCAAACCGTCACATGACGTCAGAGCCAGACGAAGATCGACCGGTCTGAATCACCCTAAAGATTTCACACATGATCCTGATACCTGTGTGTGCCAAGCTGTAATGAACAGTGACTAATACAGAGAGTCACGAGAGCCTGCAGTATATGGAAAAGGGCAATCGTATATAATGTAAAGCAACCAAACTGTAACATTTTTAAAGTACTTCTACTCCACTACATTTCAAAAGGTAATATTCTTATTTTACTTTCAGATTACAGTTTTTCTTTTTCCCTACACGTTTGCTGGGGCCCCTTGTCATGTTTCAGATGTATGTGACTTGTTGGTTTCATCAAATAGACATATCCCCTTTCAATTTCTCAATATGATACAGATCATTTGTTGGGGTTTTGTATGTCGATATTTGAGAAGCGGGAGAAGATGGATGGATGGATATTTGAGAATGTGAGAGAGAGACAGTACATTTGTGGAAATAGAGTAAGGGCCAGCTGGGAATCGAACCAGGGTCTCTCATGTATGAACCCATGATGGCACCATAACGGCTCAAAATATGTACAATTATTTATGTTTTCCAGGTAAGCAGTTGCAAAGAAATGTGGCCGATTTTTCGTTTTCCCCCTAACTTCCATATCATCTCATGACCCCGCAGATTTGTCCTTTTGGAGAGACTTGACACCTATTGGGAAACACTGGACTAAAAACGATGTAACCCTAAGTCAAATTATTAACAATCATTTACATTGTTGTGTTGGTACGTTATCTTGAATTAAAAGTTATTTTCTTAAACTGCATGGATTTTTGAATTGTTTGTTTTATTCATCATTTACCTGCGTGAAAAGTTGCATAACTGAGTCTGACAGAGGGGATCCGTCAACAATAATAGTAAATAAATATATAAATAGGCTATATGTCAGCTTTTCGCCACCGTCCAATAAAAATCCTGCATTTCCAAATTTGGTCCTTTTGAATTTGTCAGAACAACTTTGCATTACTATATCATAAAGCTAATACAAACATGTTTTGGAAGTACATGGTCTTCGCATGACTGTGATATGTATTTGATCCCTGGGGATAAATAGGGAATAGAGCCTGGGATAAGACAACCCCAGAATGAATCAGAAGCTCATTAATAAAAGTTGGAACAAGATGACTCAGATTCAAGTATCTGGTTATCATGCTGATTCTGACCTCTGACCTTTACAAATACCAAGAACAATTATAAACAGACCGAGATCTCAAAGCAGCAAGTGTCATATTTCAGCACTGGACAGCTCCACAATGCAAAAGTTACAAATATAATATAAACAGCTTTTTCTATAAAGTCCAATACAAAAAAAGCATGCCGAAATGTTGTGATTTTGAATATTAAAACTGTATTAGATGAATGTATTAACTGATAACCTCTGAACAATACTTTAGTCATTGTTTGTGAAACTGACTTTAACAGAAGTAGAGGTGAAACATGTGAACAATGACCCAAAATGTATCTGTAAATGAAGTGAACTCTTTGATGCCTTGAATTCCCTTTTTAATTAATGATAATGTTTGAATCCAGGATCCATTTCTTTTTTATGACTTGGCTCGGGGTCTTTCATTGACGCCGGAGAAGGATGCACTCCAATGGGACGGGGGTTGGGGGGGGATGGGCGATGACGCATCCGCACACCTCCCCTCTCCATCTCCACCCCACCCAACCCCACCTACGTGACAAGTGAAAAAGGCATGCCTTTCCGATTCATGAATAAAAAACCAAGGGGGAGTTAAGTTTATAGAACGCAGGAAAGTTCTCCGCAGACAAATGTTTGGCGCTCTCCATGACCGAGTACACGTAGAAATTCCCGAGAACTGAGCTGCGGGCTGCACACTCGGAACAAGCACAAGACCGGAGAGACGCTTCACTGGGGGAATAGAGGAAGAGGAGAGGAAGGGGGAGAAAGAGAGAGAGATCTTATCTCACTCTCCAACTTGAGGTTCAGCGGATCGCAACTGGTAAGAGGAGCCATTTTGTGGGCTTTTACGCAGCGTAAAAGCAACGAGTGTGTGTGGAAAAAGTCAGGTGCGGCTGGATTTGTGCTTTTAAAACTAACTAGGTGTGGTTTTAAAGTAGCACTAACCTTAATGCATTCAATAATTGTTCCCATGAGTAGATGATTTTACACTTGTTCATTCACTTTATGTTTTTTCTTTTGCAGCAGGACAATGTCTAGTAAAGCGACTTTAGCCTTACTCATCTATGGAATCATAATGCATTACAGCGTCCACTGCTCACCTGTGGGGCTTAGCTTTCCAAGCGTTAGGTACGTACACCTCTATTTGTCTTTCAAGTGGCACTTTCCAGATGTTTATTACAATTTCTTGGCTTTGAAATGAGGTAATTGTTGCCCTGAGCAGCAGGGCGCTGGCTAAAGACCTGTTAGTTATGGATGCGGCTATAATAGCCTTTTGGATTACTGGATAACATCATCTGACAGCCGATCCATAATGCGTGGAAACATTCACCAGGGAGCCTCGTTGATGTGATTTAGGCTGCTGAGGAAGTGAAGCAGTGTCTCAATTTGTCCTGAAGCATTAATCGACCAATTTATGGGATGAGATAATGAATAGAAAACGATTTTTTGGAGAAGAAAAAAGCTCCTGATTTTAAGAGGAAATGCCTTTTTGAATATAAAAATAGATGTTAATGGAAAGTGTGACATGTCTGGAGGATAATTAAAGAACATATGACATAAAAAAAAGTCTGGGAAAAACAAGTTTAACTATGAATGTTTATTACTGAAGTAGAATTTAATAACATTTCTCGTTTTTTCAGACTTGACAGTGAGGTGTATGATGAGGATGGGAACTCTTTACCGTCCCTGGATTACGACAGAGAGCAGATGGAGGTGAGGAGCCCTCCGTCTGCGGCGGACGACGTCTTCACTTTGTATTTCCCACCAGAGAAAAGGTGACTATTTATCCCCATTTTACACAAAAAGTATTTTTCTTTGTTTCATCCATGTTGAACGTTTCATTACCGTAGTCCTATTTCTGTCCACTTATGTTGTGTTCTATGTGAATCAATGTAACGTATCGTCGAAATGTTGTCAGTAACACAATGATTATTATTTGTTTATCCCTTTGCCAAATTAGGGTTTAAACTAAAATTCCTAATTGGACTAAAATCGACCCGATTCTTTTTTTTTTTGCAGGATTTTTTTTTTAAATGAAATATTTTACCCAAATTGCAGGTTCCTCCAAATGTCAATGCAACTTAATCTGGATACAGAGATAACCTTAAAAAGTAAAATAATATAAACCATACTGATGAGCTCAAGGCCCACTATTCAATTATTATAATAGTGTTAAGATTAGATGTTCTTACAGTACAGCTACTTGAAATTGTTGCCTCTCTCGCTGGGTGTGTGGTGATTTTACTGTGTGGCTATCTATCATCCAGAACGGAAAGGCATGCAGACGGCATGTTTAATAAAGCCTACAGGAAAGCGCTGGGTCAGTTATCAGCCAGGAAATATCTGCATTCTCTGATGGCAAAACGTGTAGGGTAAGAACATCTTTTGTCACCTCTTTTTTTATACTGTTTCATGTCTTGTGTGCGTTTTTTTGCTTTTCTTTGGATTGCCCCTTTAAATCCTCGCTGTTACATGTACTGTATATGTCTGTGGTCCCATTATTTCCCAGCATGCAGCTAAATAATCCTCTGAATCAGACTTAGTAATGCAATTAGAGCTCAAACAGGCTGATTTGGAAAGTGTCGTTTTCTGCTGTGTTGTAAAGGCACAAGAATGAACCCGCACAGGTTTACATTTATTTCCATATGAATCATTTATAGTCCCAGTGGTTCCCGATGGAAGAGGGAGGAGGGTGGGGGGGGGCAATCACTCAAGCCTTATGAGCAGGCCTATCACATCGTATTGCAGGTCGAATATATATTGTCTTGGGACAGTTAAACAAAGTGAGGATATTTCTGATGCTTTGTTGGATGCAAATATTCAAAATGCAAGCACATACATGATACATCCCTGTGTGTCCTCCAAAATCGGATTATTCCTGTAAAAGAAGGACACACATATTTGTTTGCACATCTCCACAAGCTGACAAAATCAGATTATTTCATTATTTGCCCTCTAAAATGGTGACACACGCTCTTCACCTCGGCTCCACATGCAGTGTAGGGGTCGTGGGAGTATAATCAACGTGATGATAGTGAAACCTCTTGTCTCTCACACAGCGGGGGGAAAACGCTGGACGACAGCTCAGAGCCTCTGTCCAAGCGACACTCAGACGGGATCTTCACAGACAGCTACAGCCGCTACCGGAAGCAAATGGCAGTCAAGAAATACCTGGCAGCAGTCCTGGGGAAAAGGTATAGACAGAGAGTTAGAAACAAAGGACGTCGGTCGGTTTATTTGTAGCATCCTCACTCTCCCCTCCTGAAAAAAACAAAGAAAAAACTTAAGTGTGCAGCCCCACATGAAGTCATTTTGAGATCTGAACAATCAGTGGATCGCTTTTGTGTTCTTAAACATGTATTTATGTATGAAGTAAGCCATTAAAATGAATATTTTGATAATATATTGTTTTCTATTATGTACTTACAGCACTAAGGACACACATTACTACTTTGTGGACCAATTTTTTGTTCATTCTAAAACAAAAAAAGAATAGCCTCTATTTATGTATTCATTGATTTAGTTTTTTTAGACCTAATTTTGAGGGGAGACAATTGTTCCCGTGACCATGTGCTCCGAACAGCCCCTGTCTTTTAAACGTTTAGAGATATATGATTGAGGAAAATAAATAGTTTAAAAGACAATCAATGTATTGAATGCTGCTTTTTGTAAAGTGACATTAAGAGTTTAGTTGTCTTTATTCACAACAGCCTTGAAGACATAGGTTTTCACCCAATCCTACAAGACATAGACTTTGATGCCCTCCCGGACGGGGATGAGCTTGAGGCTTTTTTGGGAGACTGGCTGAAACAGTTCTCTCCCGAATTTCCGGTGAGTTTCAGGCTCTTTCCCCGAGGCCGTAATCCTTGCAGGGGCTTCTCATGTCCCTTCCTTTTTCACCTTTAACCCCTCAAACATTCTTCCGCCTCATTTGTGCTCCTGTCTCTCTAGAGTCTCACAGATGTGCAACGCTTAACCATCCCACAATGTGGAGGGACTTTGCTTAGACTGATTGATCAAAAGTTACAGATGTATGGAACAAAGATGAGGATTCTTTCAGTAGACCTGGGTTAAACCAGATGTGAGCCCTGCTGGCACTTTACACTTTTAAGATTTCCCTTTTCTCAATTCAAAATGGGACAATTTCAAATCTGAGATGAGGACCAGAGTACTTTTGAGGTTTTCTTTCTTCCGCACTATTTACAGAGTGAGATCACACCTTTGACTCATGTACATTGCCAATCCTGTGTTTCTGCTGAAGATTCTCTCTCGGTCCATATAATAAGTATCACTAAATCAGGCACATTTAAAAAAAGCATTACAAAAAAGAAGACATGATACTTGTTACATGGTCACTCATTCATCGATTTGCCCTTGAGAGACATACGAGGCAGTTTGAACTTTCTGGGTCTATTGTGCTTCCTTTTCTGTCATGTGAGCCAATGTAAACAAAAGAAGAAAAAAAAGAAACAGTAGATTGCATGATTAAAGTAATTGCACTAGCCACTGCATCTGTGCAGCCGACTCCAACTGGATGGTTTTGCTTGCTTTCTGACTACTGCAAACATACATACCTGTCATTTCTCGATGTCGTTTTGTGTTCCGTTCTCACATTTCTACACAAGCTGTATGTCGAACTTGAAGAATCATCTGAATGTACTTACTGCTGGCAAGAATCACTCAGTCAAATGTCATGATTTATCATTCCGTTACTAAACCAACTGATGTTTGAAATTGTAATATACAATTTGAAGTGGTCTTTTTCTGTAGAACGCCACAAAGGCTGCCGTGATCGACACAATTAGATTCAAAGAAAGGAGAAAGACATCGAGGAAATAAAGAAAGCAACGATCAAGAACATGCTTATTTAGAAAAGTTGAGGGAGAACAGTTTGTAAAATCTGCAGGATAAGACTCACACATCCCCCCCGTCTTTATACTTCTTACCATATTTGTGAGGAAGGGCAGGGTAAAGCTATTAGATCTGTGTTTACTGTATCAATCTTTCTTTAATTTTGCATTCTCCTCTAGGCTTTGTGACGCAGGAAGCAGTTTGAGGCTGTGGTGCCTTGCATCGACTTTAAAATCGCCATTGAATCACAGATGGCTATTTAGTGGCCCTACAATGCTGCACATCATCAGCTTGCATTTCACTCTTTTTTGTTGTTTTTGTGTTGCACAGACGTTTGATAGCATCTTTAGAAGCCTCCAGCTTTAGACAACAAGCGTCCTCGCTTGCACTGCTTTCTTTTGCACTAGATGTAGATTTTTGTGAACATAAAGGGAAGAATCAGTTTCCCGCTCTCCATGAAACGTTATAGTATGATAATGAAAGCGCCAATAGCCTTACAAAAATGAAATAATCTTCAAAGATATATATATATATATTGTTAGAAAGTGAATATTAGATTACTTACTTCAAATGGCGATCTGCAAGGGTCAATAAATGTCTAAAAAAATAAAGTGTTGTAAGATTTGTATGAATAAATTTTTGTAAACAACAAAAAATCCGTCTAATTTTTGAAGCCAATATCACCATCAGTCTGTAAGGTTGGACACATTTGGGAGGTTGAAAATGAGTAATAAAACCCAAACGTATTATATTACAATGATGAACATAGACCCTGCCTCAACAGGTCTGACAGGAAGTTCATAAGAAAGGAAAGATGAACAAAACCAGCTTGTGGAAGTCACAGACGGGGGAAAAAATCAAAAAGACCCCATACCATTAGACAAAGCACATACATGCTCACACACACTTAATTCATGCTGAAATACCCAAAATAAAAAAGTGTCAATCACTTTTTGGTCCTCTTCAGTGTGGGAGTTGAATGTTGTGGCTATGTGGATGATCAATAACTACAAGATGGTGAAAAGAAGACCAAAAGATCCACATTTCTGCCCGAATCTCACGGTGACTCAGTGGCTTTTGGCGGAGGAACGGTGCGACCAGTTGGCTGCGTGTGCACCCCCTTTCGGGACAGCATGAGTAAGGAGACGTGGGAAGGATCACCCGGCTCGCTCCACACTCTGCCTCGCTGCACTTTACACCTCTCCGGGACTTCAGCAGTCACCACCAAAGGCCTGCAGTACTGGTGGAACAGTTGGCCGCTCTCAACACTGGTACATTCACTTTGATGCCAAAAAACAATGTTCACGCGTGAAGCAAACCGAGCTCAACCACGCAGAGACATGAGGGGACTGGATCCCCATGTAATGCCATATCTACCTTTTTATGTGCAGTACATGAAATGATGTAGGGTTGCAGCTACTATGGGAAAAGACATCTCTCCACATCACAAAATACACCTAATGAAGTTTAATTCACTCATGGTTATACAAGAGTTGTATCAGATTTCATTTGAAGGTTTTAAGATGAGCTGTGCAGGCTGTGGTGCAGTGGCTCGACCAATTAGTCCATTTATAGATGACTTAAAGAAAACGGTGTTATGATAAAAGATCATAAATAATCAATTAAGAAGCAAAACATCCTCAATTTTTCTTGAATGAATATAGTTTAGTAGTTTAATCCAATGATAAAGTTTAATATCTTTGAATTTGGGTTCACATTTCCGGGATTAAGATTTTTACATTTTGTTGACCCTTTATTGACATAATTGATAAATACATTGAAAAATATCTCAACATTTAATCGATATTAAGAAATAATTGCTAAATGCAGTCCTACATGATGTTCATACATAAAATACAGCAACAGTAGAAGACGGTGACATAACAACTGCACCCTTTGTCTTCTATGTTTGCACCTCAGTACACCGGAGGGCAGGTCTAATGAAGTCTGAGTGCCTTCCTAAAGCAAGAAGAGGCTTCTTGCACATTGTGGCTTTAGCCTTCAAAGGGTTTCCCTTTACAATCCCTGAGGTGCAGGAGAACACCTAATGAGATGCAAATTAAGTTTTGAAAAACAAACGGGTATTTACAAAAATGAATATTAGATTACTACTTCAAATGGCGATCTGCAAGGGTCAATAAATGTCTAAAAAAATAAGGTGTTGTAAGATTTGTATGAATAACTTTTTGTAAACAACAAAAAATCCGTCTAATTTTTGAAGCCAATATCACCATCAGTCTGTAAGGTTGGACACATTTGGGAGGTTGAAAATGAGTAATAAAACCCAAACGTATTATATTACAATGATGAACATAGCCTCAACAGGTCTGACAGGAAGTTCATAAGAAAGGAAAGATGAACAAAACCAGCTTGTGGAAGTTTTCACTTTCACAAACGTATTATATTACAATTATGAACACACATGAGCTCAGAGAGAACAGGTCTGACACAAACCTAGGTTATCTGCTCATAGAGAGCATCAGCCTCAGAACAAACCTTAAAGCTTATATTGATTTTCAACCTTAGGCAGGAGCAGAATGGTAAATACGCACATTAAGGGGAAAATGCTATATAATCGCTGTTATTTAATAATGAAACATGATGTAACCCATCAGTCTCCCTCCTGTTGAGACCCAAGGGGAGTCCCACCGTGGGTGCAGCAGGTGGCATTTGCACTTGTGTCAATCCAAATTACATCCAATTGCCTCAAATATACCCCTCCTATCTAATATTATCTGATAATAAGTCACCACAGAGGATTGCAGGCGTGTCTGCACCTCCCTGCTCTCAGGACATGCCCTGAAATATCTTTAAAGGGCTTCAATTACATCCTCACTTTGAGTGGGAGCAGTTGCAGCATCACACTGCGTTGTGCGGTCGTCTATATATGGGATGTCAGACTCAGCCATCACAAAGTCTGCCGTGTCTTCCCCCCCGCTCCCCTGCACGCGTAATAGCCCCCTCTCAGACGTGATGACAGGGCTTTGATTTTGTGGCCCTGGTCTCAGAGGAGTGTAGGGAGAACATGATCAATGGGAGTGATCTGATTCCTCCGGCCCGTGCCAGACCCTTTCTTAACCCGGATAACACAATCAGCCAGTGTTGCCTGGCAACTGGTCCCAGGAGGATGCGTTAGGAGCGGACGGGGCGGCGTGGCCTTCCCGGGCACCCAAAGATCACCCTGGATATTTCACTCAAATTGCTTCAGTCTCAGCTATGTTGTCTTTTACTGGCTAGGCTGCTATTTATGCTCAGGAAAACAGAGGGTGAGTAATAGGTAGTGATTCATGAAAGTGCACAGACATAACGAAAGAACACAGACACAAACACTTCAGCCAATGTTTTCATAAAATTAGTCACACAGCACAGCGAGAGCCAAGAAATGTGTGACTGACTAAGAAGTGCTAAAGGTAAAAAGTATTCTACGATTATGGAAGAAACATTAATTGTACATATGAGCAAGACATTGAAAGTGGATCAAGAAAATGTAAAGGAAGACTTTGACAATTGAGATTACGAAATGAAGTTTGGCAAACTGCAGTGCATTAACCCAAAGATGTAGTCAAAACAGACAAACATTTGAAAATGAAATGCTAAAAATGCACTCTTAATAGTTGCGGTTCTGGTTCAGTATCAAGGGACAACCAAACGTTTTAAAAATGGCTGCAGAGGAAGCCACAGCTGTTGTAGTTGCGCCACTAAAATCGCTGTATGGTTCCATCCGGTTACAATTGTCAACAAACGCCCTATAGCAAGATTTTGAGGGCCAAAGAAGTCAAAGTATCCAGTGTTTACAAGAAAAAGCTACAACAATATTAGTCTGCAGCCATGCTAGCAGCTCTGTGTGGCTGTACATAGCCACATGTGCTTTAAGCTAAATGCTAACATCAGCATGCTAACGTGCTTACAGTAGCATTGCTAATATTCTGATGTTTAGCAGCTTTAAGTTTACCATGAACTATCTTAGTTTAGCCTAGCTAAGCAAAGATAAAATAATAAATTATACTAGGAAGATGATATAAAGTGTATGGTGTCATTTTTCACACTGTTTCTATTTCAGTCAAATCTTACTTTGATGTTGTCGAACAGCCTGAAATACTCAGACTGTCTTTCTTACACGATCGACTCGTACTCAACTCCACAATCCAAACCCGGAGCTTCAACCCAGGATCCCCCTGCTCCTCTGGGGGCCGTGTGAGTGACAGCTTTCTGGAGGGGGAATCCACATGAAACCCTTTCATCAGTGCCGCCTCCTGGGCCCAGCTTGACTGACTGCAGCACGGTGCAAAAGTTCAGCCATTATGAAAAGCTTTTGCTGTGGTGAAGTGTGTCATTGTTTTAATGTCAGACCTCTAGCTAAGGATCATTTTTCATGTGAGTGGACAGAATCTGACTTTCGGTCCTTCATCCTCAACCCGTCGAGGGTCTTTTTGTTTTCATGTGTGTAAACAGGATCTGAGGTATTGGGTTTGAGGTTTCAAGAAATGTATTTTTGTATTGGGATTCTAGAATTCATACTCATAAGAGAACAATTAGAACAATCCTACTCATGTTAAGGTGAGTCTGTGAAACATTATTCGCTAAATTAATCATAATTTGCATGATTGCTAAACATTTCTCAACAATTGATTCTTAGCAACTCAATAAAGTATGACTCTTACACTTTAGAAAGTACACCATTACTCCCTCTTCCACCAAATGAATAGCAATAAAGCAACTTACTGTCACAGTGAGGAAAAGAAGGCAGGACCCAAATGCAAGACAAAACAGGGGAGGCAGGCATTGGAGTACAACAAAACGCGAGCTTTAATTTATAAAAAGCTGAGACACAGGGGCGGCAGGTGAAATCAATAAGACAATCAAGCAAGCACATGAGGCAAAACACAGGAAGGAAGACAAGTCAAGACACAAGGAGAACGGAATTTCAAAATAAAACAGGAAACTTTAAACACACATTACTGAAATCATGAAACTTACTTAGAATTTTTGAGAAACATGTTATCTTATTAGTGGTAGTATTAAACTAAACCTATTGTATTAGCCTTTCTTTTCTTTTTTTCTGTATTCATGCCATTAAAAAACTAAGGAATTTAGCAAAACACATGCATTACATTCAATTAAATGAGGATTTCCAGTGAAAACTTCTTATAAATAACTTTTATGTCAGAAACATCTTCAAATGCTAATGATATATTGTAGTTATAGACAATACACTTTGAAGGTTTCAGCCCAAAAACACAAAGATATACAGTTTAACATAAAATAAAAGTCAGTATATCCCCCTATTTCTCCACTTATAATTTATGATAATTATGTATGATTACATTAGCCATATTTTTCTGTCTATTGACTAATCAGTTAGGGGACTAATCATTGCAGCTCGTTACCAATACTATCTTAACTTTAATTTATTTACAGACACGGTGCATATTTAAATAACATCTCTTAGCAGTTTTACATATTGTAAATGGTTTATATCGGTAATAGACCACATGACTTGTGGATATGTGACATTTGATAAAGGCCAAGCAGCTGGCGATTTGTTTGCAGTAGTCTCATGTTTGTGTGTGTGTGTGTGTGTGTGTGTGTGTGTGTGTGTGTGTGGGTGTGTGTGTGTGTGGTGTGCGTGTGCGTGCCCGTTTTGTATCTCTGCTCGGTGAGTCTTCAGGGAGTAGGAGAGCTGACAACATTTCACACATTGTTAAGTGATTAGAATTTCTGCTTTTCCGCCACCTTTGCTAGCTTAAGGCACAACGTTTTTTCATTATCAATATATTTATAAGAAGCTGCCTTAACAAATAAAAAAATCTACCCGCAGCACACACCAATGCCATTTCTTATGTTCCATGTCCACCTTCCTTCTCTCGGTGGACACGTACTTGAGAGCCCAATTAGAATTCTCCCGGCTCAGACGTCATGGCAGTCTGGGTTCAGAGGCCAGAGGTAAGGGAGCATGTACCTGGATTTGGACTGAGCGCTGTACTCATTATTGGGCTGTCAGCTGACCCCTGATGTCATCTTTCTCTCATCATTAGAGATACAAGGTCTCCAAGGCTAAACTGAGCACACACACCGACACACAGGGCACAGCGCCATTAATATGCATCTACTGACATCACACTATCGATCCAGCCATTAGCACACCGTATTACCTCATCAAGTCATCACTGAGAAAGGACACTGGCTGTAACTTTGCAAGCATACAGCATGAAGAAGGTCACAGACACTTTGGGAGATATGGCAGATATGTACAAAATTAAATCGCACACTTCTCTGCACATTACAGGGTGCCCACTCTTTTAGGAGGTCATAGATCTGGAGAACAAGGCTTTGCTTGTTTTGGGAGTTTTCATATGGAGACGTTCATCATTCATCTGACACCAATGAGACGGTGGTGATAAATCAGTTGAGCAGCTTGCTCTCTAAATCATGCTAAAGATAGAGCTAATTCATCTCACTTTTGCTGACGTGGATACACCAGTCTTCTGTTGTTTCGAAAGGCACAACACAAGCAGAGATAAATCAAATGCTACCTACCAGAATAGTGCATTCAGTCATCTCTTAAAAAAAGAGCATCTCACTTCTCCAGACTTTTTCTTTTGTTTTTTTTGCAGCATACTGAAAAACTAATATTTATTTCATTTATTTATGCCAAAGTATTTATTAAGAAAAGGATGTAAGGGAAAGAAAGGTGTGTTACTTTGTGGAAAAGCTTTAGCTTCTAGACAAAATCTATCAGCAGTGATTTTTCCAATCTCAACTGTTCTAACATCATAAATGTCCTAACAATGTGTAAGACAACGATACATTAAAACTAATTGTTTTTGAATGATCTTAGATCAAAGTTAGTCATCCTTCGAAGCAAAACCATTCATTTAGCTTTTTTTTTTAATTTAAACCTGATTTAAAACGTTTTTTGGCCACTTGGGCGCATCGCATCAAGCTGTTAACTCAACGCTGACACCTTGTAAAGATCTTATTATCAACCTGATGTCCGTTTTGACAGTTTCGAGTCCAATTTTAGCTCTGTTTTTGGTCTCCACCTACTCCTGAGGAAAATATCTGACTGTTAAATTGCTGAATGCTCCACAATTTAAACAAACTAGTCTTTAAAATCATCTGCTTGCTTGGCTTCTTTCTTTTCTCAAAACTTGAATTCTGTCATTCTCTTAAGACTAAAGGGTCCATTCATTCCTCATGTTTCACTGACATTTAAAAAAGGCTCCTGTTATTCATCTTCATTGGAGACTTCCTCAATCAGTCTTCACAATGACCAAAGTGAGTGGCGACATAACATGATTTCATGGATTCTTTTAACCCTTATAAGTGGCTAAGTAATAGCCCACAGACAAACATTTGATAAATAAGAAAGGTAATTACATATGACTCAAGATCAAACATATTTCTAAATGAGCTGTATGACCATTACATTCTGCTTTGTGGAAGAAATTAATTTCCTGTCCTACATGATTAGACTGCTTAAGCAAGTCTAATCCTGTTAAGCAAATGAGTCATTCAGACCTCTTTTGATTTGACACCGCTGTGCAGTGATGATTCTGAATATAGTATGCAAATGTTTCATGTTGGTGCGTGCCCCTGAAATACCAGCATGCCCTGGATTTATTTAACAAGTCATTGGGTTAATGATCAAAAATAGCTGCCTGTTAGTTTCTTAGATATTGGGCTAAGTTGCACCTTGACCGCTAATCAGCGAGTAACTAGCTTTTGTCATTAAAGCGTGCATAATTACACTGGTGGATAACCTTTGAATGCTTCATAAAGCAACTTTGTAGTCAGCCACACTTCTGAATGAGTTTTCCATCATTCATCTCCTCCTCTGCCTGTTTCATATGTATCTTTAATATCTCCAGTTACAAAAATAGAGCCTCTATCTTTAGCTGTTCACAGTTCATCTTAGCAGACAGTGACTGCTCCTGAAATAAAGTCTCTTGTCTCCTCAGATTCCTCCTGAGGTAGTGCTGACGGGTAAAAGTGTTGATGAAGCAGCAGGGAGTGAAAGACTGAATAACCTGAACACTGGAAAGCATCATCATTTCCCACTGATAAATAATGGCAAAATAAGACATTACAAATGGGATAGAAACACACACGCACAAGCAACTCAGCAGTTGCAGACTTTAAAGATGTAAGGATGGGAAAAGTTGTATTCCGTTCATAAAATACATTCTTTCCTTGAAGCTTACGGTGTTAAAAAATGCATGATGTTCCTTTATTTGTCCCCTGCATGCGCTGAAAAATCACCACAGAGCAACACACAAGCCTTTATGTCACTATCAGCACCATTACTGTCTGACAGGGAGCTGCAAAAGCTCTGAGCTTATTAAAAAAGACTGAGCACGCCATGTCCGCTGACAGCCCTGAATCCTTTAGTAAATCCTTTTTCTTGAGTGTTTGAGAACACCTTGTGGAGGGCCAACACCCCTGGGTGTCATCCTATGCACTTTCTGTTCTTCCTGCTCCATTTGAACCCTTCTAATGATGTCATATATTTGTTCAATTGCATCATCAAGTGCCACAGTGACTTAGAGAAACTCACCAAAGAGCCGTTTCCAAGACATAGGATCACTATGTGAAAAGGTGAAATAAAATATCACGGGAAGAAAATGTGGTAATCTAACAGTCTCTTGTTGTCACTAGGTCAGGTTCAAGGCTGTTACTTTCATTAAGAAGCCTTCCCTGTTGTCTAGAAACAGGATAGAGTGAACAACAATTTATTAAAATTCTATTCTAATATTGATTTGTCTCTGGAGGAGCTTCTTTTCCCACTAAATAAAATGCTTTTATAACTAAAAGTTGACTGAATTTGCCAGAATGAAGAATATGTATCCTACTACCCAGTTTGAACGACGACACTGGTAACATCTGCTGGTCACACTGTGGCAAATGGCAATGGCTCCTGACCATTAAATCTAATTTAACGCATCAGCTTCACCTCAGTTTATTAACGTGTCAGTTCATGAGACCAGCTAATGGCATCCGTTGCTTATTTTATGTTCAGTTTGTGACACGGATCATCCACTGATTAATACACCTTGTACGTTTATATACACCAACATCACCTTTTTGATTGTCAGCCGTGACAGGATTGGACAGGGAACAAATGGTAGTGCAAATAAAGACTCATGTTATCAGTCAAAAAGGATTGGGAACAAAACAAAGCCTTCCTTGGCTGGATCGCTAACTGGTGTACCGGTTCTTCAGAAACAGACGGGGAACTTCCTGCTCTCAAAGTTGGGTTTTTTCTCCCTTGTTGTGGAGATCATTGGCAGGTGTGTTTCTCTCCACACTTACTTCTGATTGGTAGAGGGTGGAGCCAAAGTGTGGATGTCCCTCAGCCCCTTAATCATTTAAAGAGGACAGAGTATGCTCACATTCAGGTTCATTTTCATGGCCTTTCCAGACCATTTATATGAACATAAACCTATGAAACACACTCCAGGGAAAAGGGAAAACCCCCAAAAGCCCTTAAACTCCTGATGATTGCATTCAGTTATTCAAAATATTATTCACATTGGGTATTGCTAGAATGTAGAGAGAGGGGAAGGGGGGCTGCAGCCTTTTAGAAAAAGAAATATGACAATTTTCTAATAAAAGGAACCCTGTATAAGTTATCTCTTTTCATATTGAAAAGTATTTCACATATGGAGCCGGAAAAAGACTTGCACTGTCAATCATCTGCTACACATTCTGCGTGTTGGTCATCATGTGGTGTACTTCCTCAAATCTCCTCTCGAAACGTACGGTTGTCCATGATCCGAGAAGTGGAGGAGTTATTAAGAGTGCTCGTTATGGTTCTTGGGGAGACATTTTCATTTGTTCACAGTGATGCCCTTCTGGTGACAGTGAGGCATGGCGCGCTCACCTCACCCTGAGTTTCATCAAGGGTATACGGTCAAGCAAACGTCTACCTGCAGGAGGAACCCCCCCCCACCCGCTGTCAGTATGACCCTTAGAGTAAATGACACCGCATTACAAAGGCTCAAAAGGAATGATGGAAAAGACTGCAATGAAAGTCTCAGTAAGCTTATTCAGTCAGGAGCCTTTCTTCATGCTAATTGAGAGGCTGCATCACAAGGATGAGTATTTTCCTCTTTTCTCTCCTCTCTGTTTTGTAGGACTTGCTCATTATTGGTCCATTCAATGCAAAGGGGGTTATAGTGTCAAATGAGATGTGTCTCACCATTACAAGAAGTAATTGGGCTCTCTCTGTAATTTAGTATCAGCCAGCGCTACAAGGCTTTATGGTGAATAATTGCTCCTGTCTGACTCACTACTGTTATGGGTAACATGAGAACGGAGCGCCTGCAGCTGAGAGGACGATTATCCACAATCCATAGGCTCTGCAATGTCTTGTTTGGAACTAAATATCCTTTTTTCTTTCTGTTACAGAAATGCTGTTATTTTGCTGCTTGCAGAAATATATGAAATGATATGAGTAACTTATGAAAGGATTTATGCTTCTCTCTAATTCTGCCTGGATATTATCTCCCAATAAAACTTGATTTAAAAGTTCACTTCTGGCGAGTTTATATTTATGAAACGTTGGTGATAAACAATGACACCGATTGATTCCATAATCTTTTTTACTGCTTATAATTTCTTCATAAAACAAGGTTACAGCACTGTGGATAATACTAGCGCACAGACTTTTTAATAATCCAGTACTGTGGTGCTTTTTCTTCCCACAGAGCCCACTTGAGTAACCTCACTGTATACCGATGAGCAGATGAGAGACGTTCCATTCATTTGAAAATGTGAATCTATCTGTCCATCCATCCAGTTTATATGTGAAAGAAAGGTTATAATCACACTTTTTTTCTTCTCCTAAAGCCTTATTCATGTTTTTTTGGACAGGTATTTAATATATTAGAAATGTTGGCATCAGGAAAATCACTCATTTATTTAGCATAACTTTATATAACTTTACATAACTTTTTTATTCCAACAAAAATGATCCCAAAAGGACCAACATGTGTTATTTGACCAATACATGAGACACTTAAGGATGGTAGGACAGCCTCGTTTGTCCGTGCCATTAGAAGTGATCACTTATTGAGGTAAATCTGTATAAATCACAGCACAAGTGTTTTAAAGCGTGTCAGGATTCTGCACCTCACCTGGCTGCGGGCCACAGAGGGAACGGTGGTTTATAAATGTCTTTGTCTCTGATCAGAGTCCTTCACTGTCTGCTAGAGATTTCCTGGTTTTACATGCCTCACAAATTTTTAGCTGAGGGGTAGAAGTTGAATAAAAATGTCATAACTGAGTTAGCCATAAAAAATGTCCCGTCCTTATAACGCGCGCCCTTCTCTATGCGATATCATTTGGCAGGTTTGTCACAACGAGCTTCACCTCTGGTATGACATTGCTGCATCTCAGAAGCAGAAAACTTGATTTGGGGCAGCAGCTAGATGTGATATTTGGAAAAGTCTAAATTATATTTAGAATTTTAAGTCCGTGATAAGTGTGTTATGTTTGCGTCCTGCTATATTAATCCCCATGCAATACAAATGAAGTGCAAGCATCCTTGCAACTTTGAGACACCAAAACTGTTTCAAATCAGAGGTTAAATGTTAGCACCACACACTGTTTGCATGGCAGCTCATTTTTGTGTTTGACACCTGTGATTGACAGATTTGGCAGGCTCCTCAGTGCTTTTTTTTTTAATGCTAGCCATGGGGCATGAAGCACACACTTGAGACAATCATTTCCTCATTTTTTTCTTCTAATTTGTTATGTTCCAAAACCTGCTTAAAATGTGTGAATCCGAGGGGCTCAAATTATTTGCAAATAACAGATTTGCTAATTGTGTATTTGCAACTTTGAATTAGGCTCCAGTGTGTTCTCGGGGGTAATAAACTGAAATTATGTTAATAGAAGTCTCTCTCTGATTTTCAATATCAGCTAATTGGGCAAAACTATCGCCTTAATAATGTTGAACAACTCCAGTAACCATGAACAAATTAACAGTTTAAACATTTCCTACTTTTGATTAGAAAATGATAATTAAATAAATAACGTGTTATATGTTGAGTGGCATGATTAAATAAACAATGCTTGTGCATTACAAATGCAAATCCAGAGAGGCTGTACATCTTCCCATGTCTGTTCATCTCTGTGACATTTTTGCGAGCAACATATCTGTTCACACGCTTGATGTATTAACGGTTGCCCCTGGCGATGCCTTGATATCACCTGCTGTATGGATCAGGTGCTTGCAGAGCCGGATGTGCTATGGTGAATTTCCCTGATGAAGATGAAGGAGGGAAGAGGGTGAGTGTTTGAGAGGGGCCATGACAATGAGAGGGGCTGGGTAATTTACTCATGTCCATTCATTACCTTCATTCAAGTAAAAGGGGCAGACACATGCTCAATGTCTGATTTATTCCGTCAATCAAGGCATGGATAGGACCGTCAATTACACTCATTCCTCCAATCAGATTCCCCAGTCCATTCTTGCTGCTCTGGAGATAATGTAGGCAGGATTCTGCATTTCATCCGTCTGTTGAATCGATGACAAGATAACTTTAACATGCCAAATAGAAATTATCATAATCTCTATTTCTGACTTCTCGTATGTGTGCTTTAGAAGTGAGCTTTCATCACTTTGGTCAGGCAGTATTATTAAGTAGGCCTATGTCCGGCCCACTTCATACCATAATCAGGTTAAGTACTCGTCTAGACGAGTAACAGCTGATGATGTGTTTCTGGTTCAATCAGACTGCAGCAAAATTGTTTCCTACTTACAAGTTTTGGGATGTTAGAGAGAAATAAAATAGAGTATAGACTAGAGTCATGCTAGCAGGTCTGTAACACTGTATGCAGAGTGGTGATTTTACACGAATGTCAGCATGCAAAATAAATGACAATTGGCTTGTTTGAGACGCGTTGCGGCTCGCCTCGAAAGTAGACGAGAATAGCCGATCGCAGCCGGGGGAGGTCTCAAAAAGCTCGCCTGAAGTCGGACAGCTCGGAGTCGGCTTCGTCTTCTTCTTCTTCTTCTCTCGGTTTTTTGGCAGATTGCAAACAACTTTAAGGTGCATACCGGCCACCTCCGGAGTCGGCTTGACTCGGTTTGCATTTATAAAGAATGCACACATGTGTTTAATCGTTAATGTCAGATATGTACTAAGTAAATACATTTGTTCCTGCTCAAGATTAGATTCAACTTTATTGTTATTGCACATATTACAGGTAGGCTACTGAGACAACAAAATGCAGTTTAGCTTCTAACCAGGTGCAACAAGCAGTGAATTGAAAAGTAATGTACACAATTCACAGAATAAAATATAGAATGAATTGAATGATGAATAAACAGTGAGGGGTATGAATACACTAGATATCAGCATGTGAGCAGTATGAACAGTGTGTATGAATATGCTAATATATATAAAGTATGAAAACGGTAAGCAGTGCAAGTATAGTATAAAATATATATATTAATTTCATGATGATAAACATTGTAGAACAATGATGAAAAATGGGAATGGATGTGGCGACGTAAAACTGACACAAAACAACAATAAACTTTTGCCGAGCCAATTGGAGAGTTTCATCAGCAGCACGGGGTAAAAACCACCAACGAGCGCTCAGCTCGAGATACCAGCGAGTCGTTTCCCATCAAGCATTTCGCTTCCGCAGCCCGTGGAGAGGAACTGCGCCGTCTCGCCGCGCCTCGTTCTCAAGGCTGCGGGCGTCTTTGTCCCGCGAGATCTCAACATCTCATGTAGGCGAGCCTCCAGAGCAAGTCGGACAAAATGACTAACCATCATGCAACGCACTAGCAAGACGTTGATCGCAACTGCGCAGGTCTCGCTTGTCTCAAACAAGCCTCCTATAATGCTGAACTAGCAAATGTTAGCATGCTAACGCACTAAACAATGTATAATGTTCACCCCCTTTTTTAGTGTGTTAGCATGCTAACATTAGCTAGTTAGGACTCAAGACAAATAATTGCGGAGATGTATGAGAATATCATTATCTCTTGACATTTCTGATCATCAAACAAAGTGTTGAAACTTTCAATTCTTTCACACACAGTGACGTCACAAGCTACCCACAATGCAACACGCGCCATCTATATATTATATAAATACGCCATTTTCCTGGAGGTGCAAATATCCTGGAAGTGCAAATATAAACAGCTAGCTAACGTAGCCAGGCAGAGCGCACTAGGTTTTTTTTCTGAATTAACGACCGAAGAAATCGCTGCATGTCTTCGGATTACATCTCTGGACTTGAGGGGTGTGCTCTAGGTCGTTACCAGCGTAAACTAGAGCTGTGTGGGTTGTCGGATTGCCCTTACAGACTGCCTGCAGATGTATGGAAAAACGACCCTCGAAAGTGGCCTTCGTCGATTTTAGCTGCATCTACGTCTAATTTCTGGAAACACCAGGTGAATACCCCACTTGTCACAATAATATTATCATGCCATTGCATATATGTGGTATTTTAGAGTTGACTAGATATTGATTAAGGCAATAGACTATGATATTCAGTACAGGAAGCTTAGCAACACCTAGACGGTGTACGGCTGCCTGCTTGCACCTCGCGTAAAACGGCGGATACCGGAAGTACGGTGTCGCAATCGGCCCAATACCCGTATGTGTGTGTGAAAGAATTAGAATCTGATAGTGGCGAGTACAAGTGAGGGCATCATCTGTTACAATTCACATTGAAGGGGAACATTTATTTCCATCCAATAATAGATTATATTTACCTCAAAACCACAACATTGCTTGTGCTAGAGGTAAAGTATGGAGATAACCAAAGTTATGAGGGTACATCCTCTGGAGACTATGAATATCTGAACAAAATGTAAGTGAAATCAATCCAATCGTTTTTGATGTGTGTTGCTTTCAATGTCCTTTTAATGTAAGTCAACACAATACTAGGAATAATATGTTATTCTTATTTTAAAACATTATTCACACATTATACATAGAGTACAATGGTGCTGCTGAGGTCTGGCCTGGAGGCTGCGCCGGGTGTCAGGCGGGGGAGGGGGAGATTGATTGGAATTAAGGCTCTGTTGGTGGAAGCCCCGGCAGTGACAACCACGGGAGGCTAATTGGTCTCTGCCATTTAGCACATTGTCGGTCGAGGTGAATGGACACATTTCCCCATGTGCTTTGACTTGCAGGTTTGCTTAAAAGATCAGTGAGCAGCGTGAGGGGAGAACATATTTCCATACATTCAAATAAGTGCAGTTACAGCCAACTGAGCCCCACTCACCTCAAACCAATTTAAAAAACAAGGACAAACACAGAAATACAGATTTCTCGTATGTGAAAACCCAGGTTAACCTCACTGTATGCTTGAAAATATGTGAACAAAATATATACAAATATGAACCTGCAAATGTGCATAAGAGGGCCCCTTTAACTTATAAATAAATATTGTGAACAATATTTTTTTTGTATTACACCAAGGACCTTTAACAAAATGTATCCAACTGTGTTATCTGCAAGAATGATGAGGTGTTTTATTCATTTTACTTTAGAAATTCTAATTTTCCATCTTATTTTTTTGCAGCAGGTATTAGTCAATCACCTTTCGAATGTACAATTTGTGCTACTGTAGGATGTTTTATAATCTCTGTAAACCAGCATGAACATTCTTTCATAATGTACATTTGAGAGCTGTTGGGTTTGACCTGCTGGCATTTCTGGAGGCAGAGCATCACAGATCAACAGTCCCCTGCTGGGCGACAAGGGTCTCACTGAATCGTGTGTACTGTGTGTTTGTGTGGACTGTAGTTTCCCTCATTGTCACCATCTTCTACCACCGAGCCTGTCATCCTCAATCAGCTCACTGTGCCTGAGATCATTAAAGGCTTGGAAACTGCGAAAAGCCATATAGAGCCAAAGATCAGGAAACAATCTGTGTGTAATGATGCTGCTGTACATGTCAAGTCAAAGAGTGTAAGAAGAATTGCAGATTTTCTCCACATTCAACTTAGATTTAACAATGCAAAGCCTCTCCTGGTCAATAACCTCAACCCTCTAGTTACTGCTGAGCAGCTAAACACTCGGAATATAAATACATGATATGCTAAAATAAGCTGCCTTTATAATTGTAATATGACCGATATATTCTCTCCTGCACATTTGTTGCTTCTCACACTCAAGACACGTAACGTGATGCCCACTCCTCTTCATGTCCTCAGAAACTTGTTGTAAAACACAGAGAAAGCACGACCTGAACACATAGGGTTAAATAGAGGAGTAAAGGAATACATGGCTATTGGTGCATCGGCAGACTTTTATCATTTTATTTTAGTAAGTTAATTGCTGGCCACCGGAATACTAGTGGGAGCTGCTGCTAAGTGTACAGTGGATAGAGAAATACACAGCAGAGAGAAACAAAGTGTAGAGCAAAGACATTTTTACATAAGGCATGAAGTGAATATATGTTCTTTTTCTTCCCTAACCAGAGTTGGTGATTGACACTTCCTCTGCTAAAGCCCCTCTTACATGTGGGGTTCCCCAAGGCTCGATTCTGGGCCCCCATCCTTTTTCTACTGTACATACTGCCCCTAGGTTCAATTCTCACAAAACACAACCATCCCCTTCCATTGTTACGCCAATGATGTACAGATCGATCTGCCTCTCAATTCAAATGTCAACTCATTACAGCCGTTGATGACTGCTTAACAGAGATAAAATCCTGGCTGAGCAAACATTTCCTCAACCTCAACGAGAGCAAGACCGAGGTAATCTTTTTTGGACCCCACCTCCAGCCTCCCTGGTTGAAAGGCGCTCCCTCATCCTCCCTTCTGTCATGAACCTTGGAGTGACCTTCAATTAGCGCTTTTTAAATTGATAAGCAGGTCAGCACCGTAGTCAAGACCTGCTTTTTTTTTTTTTTAAATATGACTATTGGCCAAGACCAAGTCGTTTTTTAATCTTTTTAAAGACCTAGAAAGGGTTATTAATGCCTTTGTTACCTCGAGGTTAGACTACTGCAAAGCTCTGTATGTGGGTATGGACCAGGCCTCAATTAGACGCCTGCAGCTAGTGCAGAACGCAGCTGCACGTCTTCTCATTGGCCATAACAAGCGTGACCACATCACCCCAATTCTGGCCTCACTACACTGGCTTCCAATTCTGCTCCAAATTGATTTTAAACTCCTTTATTTGTTTTCAAAGCCCTAAATGGGCTGGCTCCGGCTTATTTAGCGAACTCATCCATCGCTACACCCCAGCCAGAGCTTTGAGGTCGGCTGACCAGCTGCTGCTGATAGTGCCCAAGGCCAGGCTCAAAACCCGAGGGCACCGAGCCTTCGCAGCAGCTGGCCCTATGCTCTGGAACTCTCTGCCCCTCCATGTGAGGTCGGCCCAGACCCTAGGGTTTTTTTAAATCTACACTTAAAATTAACTTATTCTCTCTGGCCTTCTAGTCAGAGCAGAGCCCGACTCCTGACATTTCCCTGTGTGTGATTTTTATTTTTGCTGTTGTAATTTGTTGTCTTCTGTTTGCTATTGTAGTAAAGTGTTTTTATTGCATGTACAGCACTTTGGCTCGACCAAAAATCGTTTTTAAAATGTGCTATATAAATAAAACTTGATTTGATTTGATTTGACACTGTCACGTTAAGAGAAAAGCAGGGTGGACCTTAGTTCAGGATATCTTGGCATAAAAATGCTTTTAATAGTACTCAACCCAGCAGAAAAGAACAGGGTAGGGCAATTAAAAACAGAAGGAAAACTCTCCATAGGGCAATAAACAAGGATTTGACCAAAAAAGAAGAAGAAATGAAATACATGCAAGACTAATCACAAGGACAAGACACAGCTGGGGAGGGAAGACAAAGCACAAAGACACCAGGTGAACATAATCAGGTAATCAACAGGAGTGAAAATACAGAGACAGTATACGTAAAAACAGACATCACACAGGGGGAGAACAACTTTCAAAATAAAACAGGAAACAACAAAGATCATGACAGAAACAGTGGAAAGAGGTTTATTGTTCTTCTGTTGTGGTTGAATAAAGTGTGATTTACATTGCATTTTTCAGCAGCTTTGGAGTCTACAATTTTAGTAGCATTTTAATTGAAAAATGCAGTTTATCTCAGGATAAACCCCCACCATTGTTCTGCCATATATCCAATGACGAAACATTTTTTCTTGAGGTACAACTGATTCCATTCATTTTTTTAAATGGCCGGAGGATGCATTCAGTCTCACTTCGTGAAGAGGAATAGATGTCAGGCTTTTCTCTCAGAGACAAAAGTTCAAACGTCACCAGGCCCGCCCCTCCCCTCCCTACACGCAGATCACGCAGACTGCGTGGGGCCTCACCTCGCGGAGGGGGCCCTGGCGCGTGCTCCCTGGCGCGTGCTCCCCGGCGCGTGTTCCCCCCGTCGACGCTCGCGACACCGAGGGACTCATCGCATAACTTTGCGTGGGGCCACAAGTTGGCCAGGGGTGGCCCTGAACGTCACTATGAACGTATTACGTATTTTCTTTGTTCTCTAAAGCCTTGAGAAAAAAAATGCTCATCCACAAGCTTTGCCATGCATCATACTGCTGTACAATTTGAAACCATTTAATTATAAAATTCAGTTTGGTCAAACAGTCATGAACGACAAAAAAAAAAGGTCATGATGTGCATATTGGAATATTTGTATTCTTACAATAAACGCATCTTTCTTTTTATCGTTTGCAATCACATTAAAATATATCAAAAACATTCCACTTGTGACATATTATTTCCTTGGTCAAGCATTTTGTTTCATTGAACCACATTTTCAACTCATTAGCAGCTTGCTAATTCAACCAGCTGCTTATGCTTGCATTAAGCGTAGCACAATGACCTCATGGGAGAATAGGAGACCAGTCCGGCTCTGGAGCTGTTGTTACTTATGGATGAACACCAATTAGTTACATTATTTCCATTTAAGCCAGCTATGTGAAGATGTATGGTAATAAACCACACATCAGACTATAAGACAACACATGCTTTCAATCTTTAAGAAATTCACAATATACTATAATAACGGTTTTGATATCCTTGCCATCTTTCACACTGGCTAACCTCTTCCTCCATTAGTTTCAACACCTTTCAAAGAACACATGACAAGCAACCAATTAGCGAAGTTTGCAATGATTTCCATCCAGTCTAAAAAGAAACGAAGACAGTCAATTAACATGCATTTACCGATGTAATCACTGCATCATCCCGCTAAACCCACACACGTTCATCCATTCAGTCAAGGCCGGCCGCTCTCTATTGATCTGAGCATTGAAGAATGTTGTGCCTTATAGGACAGCACTTTCACTGTTATTCGTCTCCGCTGAATGGATGTATCGGAGCAACAAACTATTGAAAAACCCTGATGTGAAATAAAGTGAAAAGGTGTGTTTAGGAGTTGAAGTATTTGTGTCTTTATCCGTAATTGGATGGCTTGACGACTTCACACGTAACTTGTGTAAAGCAAGTTTTGTCTGGCTTACCATATATATATATAATCTTAATGTGACTTGTTGTGTGTTTGTTCTACCATATAACCAACTGAAAGGGAAAAAAAGTGTCATGTATGTGAGACACACTGAAATCAAGAGAGCTAGTTCTAGTGAAGCTAGCTTGTGAGATAGCCGTGGCAAATGCTAACCAGTTATTGATTCCCAGTGCCACCCCCCTCTAGCTGGTATATGTGCTTAAATCATCTCTGTTTTGGTGAACTGACATCATGTTGAGTCTGTCTGCTAATAGTCACAATGAGAAAGTAATTAAATATTGAATATTTATGCAGTATAAAAACCATACTGCTGCTATGTTAGCTAGTTAGCGCTCCACCTTTGAGTCTATCTTCATGCAGATATATGTTTTCTCTTTTCTCTCTTAATGCAGATGATTTGTTTTTCTTCTGTCCAAAATGTAAGCACAACATAGAAACAAATGAGCACAACAAATGTGGATAAACTAAAGGGAAAAGTGGAAAACAAATACATTTGATACTCCACTTAACTTGAGTCGACTACACACAACACCATGTAGGAGAAAATAGAATTTAAGAGGTAATTGATGTGAGCAGGAGGGAGTGATTACAGAGAAAAATTGGTGGCATCTAGAGTCTTTAAATTAAATTCAGATCAGATCAGAGATGGAGCTCAGGTGTGTTTAATGATGATTAAAAAGCTACACCTGAGCTCTCTGATCAAGGCCTGCAGAGCTGCAGTGAATTACCACACTTAATTTGATCATGCTGGAATCTGATCAACAATAACACCAGGTTAATAAATCCTGTTATTTCCAAAGGGACAGTATTTATAATAAGATATTAAGTATAAATACAAGAGTTGCTGTCGATATCACACCTCAGATTAGTTTAGAAAATTCAAAACTTCTGTTTCTATGGCTACTAATATTCTTCGTGCTCATAATAATACATTCATTGTGAAACGAGGGGTTTGAATACTACAGATATAATGTACCGAGCACAGCTGAATGGAAATCATACAAAGCTGGACAAACATTATTTATCTCAAATCAATAGAAACACAAGGTCAGCCTTTTGTTGGAAGTTGTGAATGAAAAAGTCGATGTGTCTGTAGCGTGGTATTTGGAAACAAGGCTCCCAACAGATTTGAATGGTTGACTGAAGGACATCACACAGGAACAGACCTCCAGGTGCATTGTGATGGACAGGAGGACACAAACTCAGACGTAGACAGGTGATGGTCCATACAGTAAAGTACTGTTTCAGCGAGGGGCCTTTGATGCTTCCTGTGCCACAGCTGACATCACTGTATTTTAGTGACAAGCAGTGCATGAGGTCAAAGGCTTTGATGCAGCATGAACACAGTGCAGTCTGTGAGAGATATCAGGAAATCACAATGTAAACCTAAAATAAATCTGAAAAGAAGAATTCCCAGGGGAGTTAGAAGATGATTTCCTGGAAAGACAATATGTGTTCTCTTTATTTCTTCTAAAGAAAATACATGATGTGAGCTCTACACTTTCACATTTGATAAAATAAGAGGTCACACGTGAAGATAATGTTATCTTTGGAGATTGTAAGCATGTTGTCCATGCCTCAGCACGTATCTTGATTAGAACAACTAGAGATTCTAAAACAGTCAACAAACTTGATTAATTAATTGTGCCACTTTATGCAACATGTGTGGTATGAAAACGCACAAAATGTATGGTTTATGGTTCATTGATAATTCTGCCCTCAAAAATAATTTGTTAGTTTTTTTAAATTAGATTTTTCATTTCATTTTAGAGCTGTTCAATTGGAATTAGGTGCTAATGAACAGGCTGCATGTTAGTGCTGTCACAATGAACCTGTTATGTATGCTACTGAGATGAATGTCTCCAAGAAACACACAAGCCTCCCTCAGCATCACCTGGGAGTATTGACGTGTTTCCATAGAAACCACTTCCCACTGAAATGAAAACATTTCTGAGAAAAGACATTAAGAAAATCCTCACAGATCTAACACAAAGAGAATTTATAACACGAGGACCAAGAAGGTTCAAGGACTCCTACTCTTTTAATTGACTGAAGAGATAAAAACGTTATTGAGACCCTTTGGTCAACATCATCCCCTTTGACACCATCCTCCGCTCATCACCAGCATAATTTCTCTCACATATGTTCTTGTTTTTAATCTATGGTTGTCAAAGTTTACACTTTATCACAGGCTGTTAGAATATGACCACACTATTTTTGGATCACCTGAGTTGGATTTTCATCTTGAGGTGAGGTGCCTGTTAGGAACTAATTTAAAGTTTACCATCTAGTAACATAACAGAAAATAAAAACACAAAGCACTGCAACTCAGCCAATCATTACTTTATGAAATGTTATGCGTCATTCATTTTCATAACTTTCCTTTCCATTACTTTGACATTGTTTAATGAAATCTGCTTGCAGTTTACTTCAGAAGGGTTGAGATTGGCTGAAAGTTAAAAGTGGCGATGACAACACTTCATGCATTAACAGTGAGGTCATGAAATAAAAAGTGGCAGGAAATATAAATATAAAGTCATTACATTTGACCTAAAGTCCCTGGTGTGTATCTGTGAAGTTACCCTAGTGTATTTTATGATAAGGTCACACACCAAATTTGGCATTAGGCGTAGGGTACTTAATAAAGAAAGTGTGCTTTGATATTAAGGAGATGATATAAAGGATGTCCAAAACACCTTTTCTACATAATTTTGTCCCAATTGCATGGATATATTTGAAGTCAGAAGGGGGTCAAAATTATCATTGAAGGTCTTAACAGCTATTACTCTTGACAAAGGCCAAATACACAAAAGGTCTTATATATCTTCACAGATCTTTGAAGCATGTCCTGAACTCCCCAGCCTCGGAAAATACTTCGGGGTTAATATGCCTACATTCAGCAGTAAAACGAGACCCACTCTTTGTTTTTAGAACAAATATGACTCCCACCACTGCATTTGTGGAAGTGTTCCCATTGTGCCATGAGCCATGTTGTTTTACTCTCCTCACCTTTCATGCGGCAGCTTAATTGCAGGAAAACAAAAGGGTTGTCTCTGAACAGGCTGTCATCGAGGTGGTTATTGTACACTGTTCACGGTGTTCTGTGTCCCTGTTTATTTCTCACCTATCATCCTGAAAAGGCTATGCTAATTAAATTCAGGGTTGGTGAGTTGGTCACAATTGACAAAGCAAAACTATCTTCTCTCAAAAAAGCTAAAAATACTTCAAACTTTTCCTTTATTTGTCAAATATAAGAAAGGCCTTATAGTGATAAGTAACATGCACGTCACGTTCAGCCACATCATGTATAACTAACTTAATGTCCTTGTACCAATCTCTTCTCTTACTCCCTGTTCAAACTTGTGATCTAAAGCCAATAATGTGACCCGCACCTGAATATTTTATACTTGTTTGTGCTTCCTCCTCGAGAACGCCCATTGTGCATTATTCATGGGGCGAACTCCCCATTGATTCAGCTGCTGTTTAATCTCAGCGGTGGCGCGATATTTTCCCACGTCAAAGTCACTGTCACCCCTCCCTCGGCATCAGCTGTCACAACAAATTACCTGCTCCACCCTTCGTCAGCTGAGGTGAGTTCAGGGGTACAGATTAGGCACTTTTCTCGCTTGGGGTCCAGAGAAACCTTTGCAACTGAGTGCACCTAATAGTCCGCTCTCTGGTGCGCACCAGACCACAGTTTGTTACATTGTTTCATTTTTCAGAAGGTTCGGTTTGCGTTCACACGGCAAAACTCAAACTGACTATAAACTTTAAACACAAGTCATGTGCACGGAAATGCTGTTCAACAATTGGTCAGACATTCAGGGGGTAAAAACGCAAATCCCGGCAATTTCTACCGGAGCCTCCGCCATGGAGCATCGGCACTTTTGGCAGGTTATTCTCATGCTGCTGTTAATCTGGAGATCAACAGACACTAGCGGCCCGCGTATATGATTATATAAATCAGACAACGTCCGTTAAAAAACATTATAGCACATATAGAGAGACGTTCTGCAGTAAGGAGGGGCGTTTCACCGACGACAGGTGTTCTTACTGACACATGCATTTCCAAACATTTGGATACCTACCTATGTTGCAAATGTATTATATTTTCAATTTTCACACGGCATCTATTGCACGTCTGTCCGTCTTGGGAGATGGATCCCTCCTCTGTTCTCCCTGAGGTTTCTCCCATGATGTTCCCCTTTAAACTGTGGGTTTTCTTCGGAAGTTTTTCCTTGTACGATGTGAGGGTCTAAGGACAGAGGGTGTCGTATTGTCATACTGATATTCTGTACAAACTGTGAAGTCCACTGAGACAAGTGTAAAATTTGTGATATTGGGTTATATAAATAAACATTCATTCATTACTTTTATGTAGGCCTAGTTGACGGAGAATTTTTACTTAACCAAACAACCGCGGATGTCTTGAAAGAGTCTTTCGCTCAAGATTTTGAAGATATCCGCGTTCTTGTGACACGTAAATACTACGCTTCCTATGTTTTGGTGCGGACTGCGTTCACACCAGGGCTGCAGTCGGATAGTTTAAAAATCAGCTCCTAAGTTCTAACCCTATCGTCTATTCCTTGACCTCTGAGTGAAACGTCACGGGGTTAAGGGATAGTGGATAGGAGAATTTAAAAGGACTTAGGAGAAGAGACTGCGGTACTTTAGAGAATCCGAATGCACTTTCACTATCCGACGTGTTTATGATGCGCCAGCGGACGTCATTGTGTGCGTCTGCTGCTGTGGGGAAACTATGGAAACCACAATTTTCTATACAGCGGACGACAACATGGATGTTTAATAAGAACGAGGGACTACTGTAAACTCATCTAGAGACTCTGCACCGTGCTCTGATGCTGCTGCGTTGCTTTATGAACGTGGACAACAGAGAAACATATTCTTCAGGACCAAAGTTGGAATTGAAATAAAAAAGGAAAGTGAAACTGCTCGTCACCCTCTCCCTCCGGTCCACATTAATACAAATGATCCCAATACGTATGATTGTATGAACTAAAGATCTTAAAATCAATACAGATGTATTTATTATAAACGTTAGTCCTTAACATCTATCACTGTGTATATCACCATTCAAACATCTTTTAAAAGTTGAACAAACCCCACACAGCTCAGTGAAGACTGAAATGTTGACTTTATTTGATCATTTCAGTAAAAACTAAGGTTCATATTTCTCTCTTTGATTATAATACTGATGAACGTTCAAAACAAAGCACTTTGGCAACTTACCACCTATGTTTTAAAAAGCTTAATAAGCACCGTAACTTTCATGATATAATTTCTCCGTCATAATCGTTTTTTTCCGTGAACGGCCGACTGTTGAGTGACGGCAAATGCTGCGGCTGCAAGGCATTGTGGGGCAGCATTTTCGCTTCTCCTGCCGGTTAGGGAAGTCCAGTGGTTCCTAAGCTAAAGGAGGTTATACAGGAAGTTTGAAACCTCCTTTCCTATCATTCTCATCATTCTAGAGTATTCGAACGGCACTTATCATGGCTGCCACTGAGGGACTTCCGGGTCATTTCACTCCTTTAGGAAGGTTCCTAAGCTAAATGGACTATTCGACTTCAACCCGGCAATGAACCGCTCCAGAGTTCACTGGCAAGCGCTCCGAGACCACCTATTTTAGCGGACCAGAGTCCGGTTGTTTAGTTCACTTAAGAGGTCTCAGATTGTGTTCACACCGACCCAAATGAACCGCACCAAGCGACTAAACGCACCAGGGTTCGATTCAAACGGACTATACAAGGCAGGTGTGAACGCACCCAGAGTTTGAGTTTGAGAAGGAAATTGACACTTTTTTTTCTGTGACTCATAATGCCTTCAGTCTTTATTGTAAGGGCAACGTTTGGGATAAAAATGTTTTGCACCATTTCTGTGTTGGAAATAGGTTTGTTTTATGTAATATATTTTGAATTTTTTTATCTAAATTCTTACATTTTTAATCCAGGGTTGGATGACAAACAGGTGCTCTGAGGTAAAAGTATTAGGGTCCCTGAAGTCCATGGGTTTTCAGTAATTGTATTGATGACAAAATAATAATGTTTTGATAATATGATATGTGACGACCCCTCCCCCCTTCTGCCTGGCTGTGCTCCCTGCCTTGTAGGGATGTGCATCTCCATCACTGAGGCCGATGCGATGCGCATCTCGATACGTTGCCACGATACGATACATTAACGATACATTTGAAACACCAGGCGATGCGATACGATACGATTCACCCCTGTTGCGATACAGTTCGATACGATTTGATTCAACATTATGCGATTCAGTGCGATACGATGCGATTCAACACTATGCAAAAATAATGATACTTCAATATGGTGCGACAGAGGATTTTTGTTTTATTCCTTATATGCAGCAAATCATACATTAACAAAAAAGTGCTTTACATATTTGGTACTGCACATCCCATCATGCCGTTTATTTTTTTACCTTTAAAAGCTCTCCAGAGTACTGTACAATTGTATAACACCTTACAGTTAAACAATGTAAGGATGCATTGCTCATGATTAACAATGTGCAAATAACAGCTACCATAGTGCAATGCCATACAGCTGCCAGCCTGATGTGCTAACTCACCAGTGAGCAGAAAGCAGTGGGTTCTATAACAATAAAGAATACAAATAACCTTTCTCAAACAGATATTTCGTAACTGCTTACAGTAAGGAAGACATTTAAATTATGATTGGCCTTCACAGGCTGCTGTAAACTAAACACCACTCTCTCTGACAGAACACCTCACTGAGTGATTTAACTCATAGTCTAACTTTCAGGTTTCTGTTTTCAGCCGCAGACCCCATGTCGCCTCTTTATGTGCGTCGCTAAGTTCCTCATACTACTTGTGTACTTTAAAGTGGCTCGGCATCTTTAACAATTTGCGAGCGATTTTTCAAGTTGACCGTCTGTAGTATATAGTGCCGCGCACATATACCATCAGGACGTTACTGATGGGGTGCGGCTGCGGAGTGATACTGTGTGTATGCAAGCCCGCATCTAGGACGGATCTACTGTATGTATCATGGCTGTAGACCTGTTAAGTAATAAAGATACCTCATACAAAGGTCTACGGATACCTTATTACTCTCCATGACCTGCGGTCAACTATATAGCATAAAGGATTATTACACCGTCTTTCTTGAACAATCCGAAATGTTGCCAAACGTTTGATTTGTAGGTATTTTTCGGTGCGCTGTGTTTCTCTTTCTCCTCAACTTCCATGTGTGTTGATAACTGAGACTCTCCGTCGTGGCGAAGCAAATATCAAAGATCGTCTCTGCTGAGCGTTGACAAGATGAGGGGATTTTATATGAATGAATCGTTTTTTTACCGATGCAAAGACGCTACACAATCGATGCATCGCGAGTTCAACCCAAACTGTAGCCGATGTGCACTCTTTCAACCGGTGCACTCGCATCTTGAACGTTTATGCCGGTGCACCGATGCGAATCGGTGAATCTTAACATCTCTACTGCCTTGCTGTCTTCTGGCAGGTACTGGGAGTGTCGTCCTGTTTGTGCCCGCCCATCTAGAGGCGGAGCCACCAGAAGATATAAAGGTTTCCCAGCTGCAAGGATCAATCTCTGATTCAGATCCTGGCATGCTGCAGCAACCTCAGCCTACAGCCTGTGTTAGGTTTGATGCACCCTCCAACATGCTACAACACCCTTCCACACACTCACACACTGCTCACACTACTGACAGTCTGATTCTTACCACATTATACATCAGAGGTGTTCTTCAACAATCTGTATTAACAAATATATATTTGGCATTAAACTCTGTGTGGCCTCCCTGTTTGTTCCAGCCTTTGGAAGGTTGTAACAAGTGGGGGCTCGTCCGAGATCACTTCCGGTGCTGGATAAAGGACATGGTGACCTATTTCAATCAGGGAGTGTTCACACAGCTGGTTGGTTGACTCTGAGTTTTGTAGGGGAAAATAGGTCAGGTTGATCTTACTGTCTAAGTAACTGGTCTTACTCACAGTTGTGTTTCTGTCCAAGGCAAGCTATGTTTTCCGGTATTGCTGTTTTGTGTTAAAGGCTGTCAAATGTTTGGAACCCTTATTCCTGTTAGGTATAAGCAATGAGAGACACAATCTGTCTCCATTGAACCTTTTTTTGTTTTTGTTTGTTATTTTTGTGTAGTAAGTGGCTCGGGTGCACTCAATGACTGCCTAGGTGATTTTCAATTGCTGAGAATTAACCGGGTCACTGGGCTTTTGTGCTTAAAATCCTACCACAATTCTACACGAAGACTAGGGGTGAGTGAGTCAGTAAGCATTTGGTAAGGCAGTTAGCCAGAGGAGTGGGGTCTCCATATGTAAAACTGTCTTTCACTATCAGTTACTGCTGGAAAAACCTTGCCTTGGTCGGTAAACAGTTAAATGGCTTCTATTGAAGATTTTGTTGAGTCCCCAAATGAGGATTTGTTGGGTACTTATAAAAAAGATCAGCTTTTGAGAGTGGCTGACCATTACGGTCTTGAACTTCCCAAAAAGTTGAATAAAGAGGAGTTGTTGGTAGAAATAAAGGCACAGTTAGTGGAAAAAAGTATTTTGTCTGTCTTTCTGGGGCCTACCTCCCAACAGTCAATTGAGTCAGGTAATGTTTCAGGTGTGGCTCCAGTCCTGTCTGGACTTGGGGTTGGACTGTCATTTAAAGAACAGAAGGAGCTTCTCATGCTACACTTGGAACGTGATGTGGAGATAGAAAAGTTGAGACAAAATGCCCGTCTTCAGGAAGCAGAGATCGCTCAAGTTCAGGTTAGACAAAAACTAGACTTGGAGCGCTACAGATTGGAGCTGATGAGTGAAGGTAAGCTTCCAGCTGAGACCAGGAGAGCTGCAGAGACTGCAAATCAAGCATTTGATATTGCTGTTAATTTGAGGATAGTTCCGAGGTTCAACGAAAAGGACCCAGACATTTTCTTTGTGTTATTTGAGCGTCTAGCTGAGGCACGAGACTGGTCTGATGTTGAGCGCACCCTTCTGCTGCAGTGTGTCTTCACTGGAAAGGCCCAGGAGGCTTTCGCTGCCATGACTGCTGAAGACAGTAGCAATTACCAGTTGGTGAAAGCTGCTGTACTTCAGGCATTTGAGTTAGTACCTGAAGCATATCGACAGCGTTTTAGGTTACTCAGAAAAGAGAAGCAGTCACATATGGAGTTTGCTCGTGATTTAACCACTAGTTTCAACCGTTGGTGTGTTTCCTCACAGGTAAAAACTCTGGAAGATCTGCAGGAGCTTATCTTGCTTGAGCAATTCAAAGGTACCTTGCCTGACCGTGTTGTTACCTACATTAATGAGCAGAAAGTAAACTTAGTTTCAGAGGCAGCCAAGCTGGCAGATGAGTTTACTCTGACCCATAAGGTGTTTTTTGGCGACAGCCGTAGTCGTGGAGATGCGGGATACAAAGAGAGTAGTGCGGGGGCTCACTTCAGTAAAGGTGTTTCAGAAGGAAAAGATAAGTTTCCAGCTAGGATTGACCATGGGAATCGGGGTAAGTTTGACCCCAATCGTGTCTGTAATTACTGTTTTAATAAAGGACACTGGAGAAACGATTGTCCTGAGTGGAAGAGAAAGTCCAGGCCTGGGCCTGTGTCGGCAAAAGCGTCTGGGGCTGTAGCATCGTTACGTGCAGTAGAAAGGGAAAATGTCATTGTGGCTGTGCGGAAACACACTCAGTCCTCCTTATCTGAATCGGTAATTCAGGCTCTTGTCAGTGAACATGAGGAGATAGACCTTGGTTATAAAGCTTTTGTGTCTGATGGTTTTGTTTCACTGGTCGGGAGTAAAGAGAAAGTACCGGTAAAGATATTAAGGGACTCAGGGGCGTTGGACTCGTTTATTGTTGGTTCTGTGTTACCTTTCTCTCCTAAAACAGACACCGGTTCCAGTGTTGAGGTCCGGGGGATGGGATTAACCGTCTTCTCTGCTCCACAGCATAAACTAACATTAGTCTCCAGTCTGCTGCAAGGGGAAGTGGTCATGGGAGTGCGTCCTTCTCTGCCTATGGGGGGCATACAGATCATCTTGGGAAATGACCTGGCTGGTGATCGGGTATGGCCTGAGTCTCCAATCTCCCAGGTAGAAGGTGCCAAGTTCCCCAAAACCACTTCTGTGATGCCTGCCAGCGGCGCAGTAACACGTGCTGCCAGCCGTATTGTTTGTGACCTTACAAAAGATAAGAAAAAACAAACTGTATTTCCTGTGCCTACCTTTCCTTTGCCTTTGTCTTGTAGTGACCTTGGGAAAGAGCAAAAGAACGATCCCACCCTGCAGGCTCTGTACAGCCAAGTTCTACCGGATGAGGAGTTCAGAAGTGCAGCCCGTGGTTATTTTCTCCAGGACGGTTTGTTGGTGAGAAAGTGGGTTCCCCAGGGAGATTGTTTTATGGGTGAGGAAGTTGTGCAAGTTGTGTTACCCAGTAAGTTAAGACTCACTGTGCTTCAGACTGCTCATGACGGCATTGCAGGTCATCTCGGTGTGAAGAAAACATATAATCGGGTTGGCCGTTATTTTTACTGGCCACTTCTGAAGAAAGACATTGCTGCTTTCATTAAAACTTGCAACACTTGTCAGTTGACTGGCAAACCGAATCAGGTCATTAAACCTGCACCTCTGTATCCAATTCCAGTTGTTGGTAATCCATTTGAGCATCTGATTGTAGATTGTGTTGGACCATTACCACGCTCCAAAGCAGGGAACAACTTTTTGCTTACAGTCATGTGTCAGGCTACACGTTATCCTGCTGCCTATCCCCTTAGGAATATCACCACCAGGTCAGTTGTAAAAGCGCTGACACAATTTATAACTATTTTTGGTCTCCCGAAGATCATCCAGTCAGATCAGGGGACTAACTTCACTTCAAAGTTGTTTGCCGAGGTGTTACAGCAGTTGAATATCAAACATTCACAGTCAAGTGCCTATCATCCTCAGAGCCAGGGAGCACTTGAGAGGTTCCACCAATCCTTGAAGTCTCTCCTCCGTTCATATTGTACGGAGTTGGAAGGTGACTGGGAAGAAGGGTTACCCTGGTTGATGCTGGCGGCAAGGGAGGTTTCACAGGGGAGTTTGGGCTTTAGCCCTAATGACCTGGTTTTTGGTCACAATGTAAGGGGCCCGTTGGCCACCCTACACGAGGATTGGCAAGCCAAGAAAGCCCCGTCAAGTTTGATAGACTATGTCCATGGTTTCAAACACCGCTTGTATCGGGCTAATCAAATGGCAAGAGAAAAGCTACAGTCTGCTCAAACTAAAATGAAAAGCCTCTATGATCGACGTGCAGAACTTTGTGAGTTGAGTCCTGGGGATCAGGTTTTAGCACTGCTGCCTGTAGTTGGCTCCCCGTTTCAGGCCAAGTTCTCTGGCCCTTATACAGTGTCCAAGAAGTTGTCAGACCTCAACTATTTGATAGCGACCCCTGACCGGAAGAAGTCGGTGCAGTTTTGCCATATAAACTTGCTAAAACCGTATTTTTCCCGTAAACCTGTGCCAGGTGTGGTTTGTTCTGTTTCCTCAGATGCTGCAGTGGGTCACCCGTCACCATCTCTGGATGTGGGGGCAGGGGTTAAGGTTGAAGAGGAGTATTCCCCAGATGATGGTCTGTTGAGAGGACGGCTTAAGAATTCGGAGTCACTGGCTAATCTGGGTGGAATGCTGGGTCATTTAACCGAACCGCGGCGCACAGAGTTGGTCGATCTAGTTAAAAACTACCCCTGCCTGTTTGGAGACACTCCATCTCGCCTTATAGAACACGATATTGAGGTGGGTGATGCTAAACCGGTACGACAGCGTTTTTACCGCATGTCTCCGGACAAACGAGAGCATTTAGAGGCAGAAGTTAAGTATATGCTGGAGAATAACATTGCTGAGCCGTGTGCTTCTAGTTGGTCTTCTCCTTGTTTGCTGGTTACGAAACCAGATGGTACATTTAGACCATGTACTGATCTCCGCAAGGTGAATTTAGTGACCAAACCTGACTCGTTTCCACTCCCTCGCATGGAGGACTGTGTGGACCAGGTCGGTTCTGCTAAGTTTGTCAGTAAATTTGACCTGCTAAAGGGTTACTGGCAGGTCCCGTTAACGGCAAGAGCTAGGGAGATCGCCTCATTTATCACGTCCAGTGGGTTGTACTCATACACCGTAATGCCATTTGGGTTACGAAATGCCCCGGCCACGTTTCAACACCTGATGAACCAGGTGGTGTCAGGTCTTGCTGGCTGTGCTGTGTATCTGGATGATGTTGTGGTATACAGTGACACTTGGGAGGAACATCTCCAACACATTAATGCACTGTTTGAACGTCTTGCCTGGGCTTGTCTGACCGTTAACTTGGCAAAGTGTGAGTTTGCTAAGGCAACGGTCACCTACCTGGGTAAAGTAGTTGGCCAAGGACAGGTTAAGCCAGTGAGGGCAAAGGTGCTGGCAATTGACCGGTTCCCTGTTCCCACAACCAGAAAATAACTCTCTCGTTTTCTGGGCATGGTGGGGTACTATCGTGGGTTCTGTCTATTTCTCTACGGTGGTTGCGCCCCTCACCTCTCTTCTCAGTCCTAAGGTCAAGTTTGAATGGTCTCCTCGATGTCAACAGGCTTTTGAGGCTGCGAAAACTGTGTTGTGCTCGGCTCCTGTCCTAGCAGCACCCCAGATGGACCAGCCCTTCATTCTTCATGTGGATGCTAGTAAGGTTGGAGCTGGGGCTGTACTCGCGCAGGTTGATGAGAGCGGCTCCGAATGCCCGGTAAGTTTCTTCTCTAATAAATGTAACTCTCATCAATTAAACTATTCTATCATTGAAAAGGAGGCACTGGCACTCATCTGGGCGTTAAAGCATTTTGAGGTGTATGTTGGGAGTGGAGTTGGGCCCTTGGTGGTCTATACAGATCATAACCCCCTAACCTTTCTGCACTCGCTCCAGAATCCAAATCAACGCCTTATGCGTTGGTGTCTCCAGCCTTTTCATCTGGACATTAGGCATGTCAAAGGTGTGGATAATACAGTGGCTGATGCCATGTCCAGGGCTATAACCTCCTAGGTTAACTAGTGTTTTTCTCCCTGCAGGGGTGTCTGTTTTTTCTGTTTTGCCCTCTCTTAAAATGCTTCTTAGGTACCAAAGTTGCTGAGGGGTTGAGCAAGAGGCTACAGATGTGCTTGCAGGTTGTACGAACATTTGAAGGTTAACTTTAGTTGTGTCTATTGTGTTTGGTGGTTGTGTTTTTGTGCCTCAGGTTGGAGGATCCTAGTGGGTCCTCCATTTTAAGGGAGGGGGTGTGACGACCCCTCCCCCCTTCTGCCTGGCTGTGCTCCCTGCCTTGCTGTCTTCTGGCAGGTACTGGGAGTGTCGTCCTGTTTGTGCCCGCCCATCTAGAGGTGGAGCCACCAGAAGATATAAAGGTTTCCCAGCTGCAAGGATCAATCTCTGATTCAGATCCTGGCATGCTGCAGCAACCTCAGCCTACAGCCTGTGTTAGGTTTGATGCACCCTCCAACATGCTACAACACCCTTCCACACACTCACACACTGCTCACACTACTGACAGTCTGATTCTTACCACATTATACATCAGAGGTGTTCTTCAACAATCTGTTAAATAAATATATATTTGGCATTAAACTCTGTGTGGCCTCCCTGTTTGTTCCAGCCTTTGGAAGGTTGTAACAGATAATAAAAAAAAAAAACTGAAATGGCGAAAGTTACCTATTTTTTATAGGTTAAACCACCCAGCTGCACATCATAGTTAAACTTGAAAAGACAAACTACACAGTGTGGTTCTCTACTACACCAACAGTTGTGAATATTTTCTCTGAATAAACTGCATGAACAATGCTTTGTCTGAGACTTAAATATGATAACTTGCATGTTTCACTTATCTGACTCATTTATTCTGAAAGGAATCGATAACATTTTCCTTGCTCTAACCGCTATGGTCTGACATTGACCACAGCACCAGGCTGCTGATGGACTTGTGAGCGTCATTAGCTGCGTGAGTACTCCCTTGCTGCCTTGTTGAGCCAACCCTTAACCTTTTGGGGGTCATTATAGTCAAATACAGAGTAATTATGATCTTATAGCTAGTGTCTGGTATGAAATATTCAAGGACCCGAAGCTTTGCCAATTAGCCAAGCTGTAGGCGGTCCATGATGCTGCTATGACTGGATATGTTACCACTACTGTCATGGCCAACAGCTAGGGGGTTGTCAGTGTCCCTGTCGGGGGGGAAAGAGCACTGAGGGCAAACAGTCTCAAGTTTCTCAAAGGTGCTGTGATTTACTTCAATCCTTAAAACAAAATGGAGGATTAGACGTTTAAGGGTCACGAAACAAAAACAAGTTTAAGACAAGCTTCCACACAAGTCTGCAATTTAATCATCAAATACATGTTACATATAATTTTTAATTCTACATTATTAGATGTTTTGGTCAATTGTTTTAGGGGCAGCACAACAAGCTCCTAACACAGAAGGATCCACCTTGAACTAATAAAATAAAAATAATCCATCTTTAAAATGTAGCCTTGGCTATGTATTAGGGCTGTCAGTCGATTAAAATATTTAATCGCGATTAATCGCATGATTGTCCATAGTTAATCGCGATTAATCGCAAATTAATCGCACATTTTTTATCTGTTCTAAATGTACCTTAGAGGAATATTTTTCAAGTTTTTAATACTCTTATCAACATATGAGTGGACAAATATGCTTTATGCTAATGTTTATTATCATTTGAACAATGACAAATATTCTCATGAATATTAAACACAACAACCTGGAACCTCTCTCATACAATACAAATTGTGTGAGAGTGTGATCGTTGGAGCTATGTGCAACTCAAGGCATATGCTCGAACGGGAGCTGCCTGGACGCTGCAATCATGTTCCTGCAATCATGAGTGTGCTGGGTTCTCGTACAATGTCCCGCTGTCTGCTTCCTGCATCAAGTCAAGTGCTTGGCGCAGTTGTGTGGATAGGGCGCTCCTCTGTTTTCATTTAAACAGCTCCTTATATCCGTTAGCGCAGCTAGCTAGCACCCGATGCTAACAACAACAATGGCCGCGTTCACACTGCGGTACGGTAATGCACGTAAGGTCTCTCTCTCGCTCGCTCTGGCCACACACAAACACACACCCTCCCGGTCCTCCCGATGGCCAGTCGGTGCCTGCCGGTGAGCGTGGAAGTGTGGTCTGCCACAAGCGGGCGGCAGGAGCGGGGCTGTCAGCATCAGCTTGTAGACGATATTTTAAACTCGATGCGCTCTGAAACTAAGGGGCGGCCGAGGAAAAAAAAATACACATGCGTTAATCGCGTTAAAATAATTAGTGGCGTTAATTTTTTTTTGCGTTAACTTGACAGCCCTACTATGTATAAAAAAAGGTTTGTATACAAAAAAAGGTTCAGCCATGTGGAAAACAACTACTTTAGAAGACAGCTTTGAGGAGCAAGATCTTGGCTAATGTTTAAAGTGTCCTGTTTTATTTTGTAAAAACACTCGTTTCACTTCCTGTTTTTGTGTTTTCCCGCCTTTTTCTCTTCTCTTTTATTCACCTGTGTCTAATCACCATGCAGCCCTTGTGCATACCTGCTGCAGCTGTGTCTTGTTAATGTGATTAGTTCTGTGTGCATATATACCTGTGAGTTCCCTATTGTTCTCTATCAGTATGGTCAGGTGTCTTTGTTACCTGCTGTGGTCAGTTTATGTGTGGTCATCCCTGTGTAGTTCCCTATATGTTCCCTCAAGGATTTCCTGCCTGTGTCCCTTGTGGTAACCTGGTTAGCTTTCCCTTTGTTTTGCGTTAGCTTATCCTGCTTCACAAGTTTTATACTCCTTTGTTTTGTACACCCGGCTCCCTTTTTTTCTGCGTTTAAGTCCAACAATTGATCGAATATGGCAACATCAAGTCACATTGACGTAAGTAACCTCACAAAATGTTCCTCAAAAGTAAAGATTGCATAGAAAAGCTAAGGTAACAGAAGCTAGTCTGCCCATGACTGTAAGGGTGTTTAGTTTAAAGAGAGATTATTGCATTAGAAAACTGATTCACTAATCAAGATACTTTACAATGTTGGCATGGATTATAGATCATTTTAATAGGGACGAAATGATTTTATGTCTACTTTAGCCGTTATTTATCTCGTTATAAATCTCTAAAGTTGCCTCAATGTTATGGCAGATAGTATAACAATGAATGTATCTAAATTGATATGTTGTTGCTAAAAACTATGTTGATAAGAACAGTGAGATTGAGCAACAGCTGTAAAAGTACCACCACTGGGGTCCCTTGTCACACTTTGACAGTCATTTCAACCATTGCTAATATAAAATATTGTTTTTCCACATCTGATAAAGTTGTATGCTCATCCAGTTGATAAAATAAGCAAACATATCCACAAAGTTTATTGGGTTTTCAATGATACTCAAACAAGCCACACATGCCCCATGTTGATAATTTATGCCAAACAGGAAATTTGAAAGTGTCTCATGTTTGCCTATTATTCTGTTGACCTAAATTAAGCAGGTCAACAGTGTTTGCTTAACAGCTGTAATTTAACTGTAATTGCTGCTATTAGTGTCACAATGAAACGCAGTATGCTGAACCACGAACAAGGGTTAAATACTGCATTAGTGTTTGTCAAAAGGTCAAAGGTGACTTCTGTCTCTTTATTGTAAAGTTGATGTTTCTGATTGGACAACACATTTGTCCTCATGTCTGTTTGCCAGTGCAGTAGGCTCAGAAGACTGAAGAACGGGGTACCGCAGGGGTCTGTTCTCTCGCCGATGCTGTTCAATATTTACATCCACGACCTACCTGATACAACATCCAGAAAGTATGGCTACGCAGACGATCTTGCCATCATGCTGAGCCGACCAACGTGGAAGGCTATGGAAGAGGGTCTTAACGAAGACATGGGCACACTAGTAGCATACCTCCGAAGGTGGCGCCTACAGCTCAGCGTCGGGAAAACAGTCGCAGCGGCATACCACCTTAGCACCAGAGAAGCCAAGAGGGAACTTGAGGTGCGCGTCGACAACAAATGTCTGGAGGTCCAGCAAGCCCCGAAGTATCTTGGAGAGCGTCTGGATCGGACATTGTCCTTTAAAAAACACCTGGAAGAAGTCAAGGCCAAGGTGACATCCAGGGTCGCGCTGATCCGCCGCCTCGCTGGAACAACCTGGGGAGCCTCCGCTAAGACGCTGTGAATATCCACTCAAGCCCTGGTCTTCTCTGTAGCGGAATACTGCGCCCCAGTCTGGAGCAGAAGCCCTCATGCGAAAAAGGTCGACGTGGCTATCAATACCTCCTTCAGAATAATAACTGGATGCTTAAAGCCTACCCCTGTGTCCCTCTTGCCAGTCCTCGCGGGAATAGCACCGGCCGGCCTCCGACGGGAGGCTGCCACCCTCGCCCTGGCCAGGAAGGCACAAAAGTATGACTGGCACATCCTGCACCACACCACAATAACTCCAGCACCTCCAAACAGACTCAAGTCCCGCCACCCCTACAACATAGCAGCTCAAGAGATGCTCAACTCCACCTCTGAGGACATCTCCAGAGATGCATGGTTGGCAGCAGCTTGGAAGCAGGAGTGGGAATCAGCCGGGCCCTCCCGAATCCACCGTTACATCTGGGACCCAGGAGATGGCACCATTGGAGGAGACGACCTACCGCGCCGGCAGTGGACCACTCTGAACCGTCTACGAACTGCGGTCGGTCGCTTTAAAACCTCGATGAAGACGTGGGGCTTGGCGGACAGTGCGGCATGCGAGTGCGGTGACCCTGAGCAGACCGCTGTCCATATAATCACCATCTGCCCCTTATATAGACCACCCTCGGAAGCCAGCCTCTTCGACCTAGGACCAGAGATGCGGGCATGGCTACACGACACCGAGTTGGACATCTAACGTTATACGAAAGAAGAAGATGTCTGTTTATTTTGGATTCAGATGCTTTTTCTGTCCCATCATTACAAGACAATTCCAGAATCTCCATGCGTCATTCACACCCAAATATAGTTTACACAAAATACATCTTATTAAAAAAAGAGTATCCTGTCAATGTAGCCTCCGGTATTTACGCAGATGAAAGAGCTTTATGACAGAAATGTCAATATATACTACATATTTCATCTGTTTGACGTGACCACTGAATAGTCATGTAGTGGGTATAAGCTCTCTGGAGTAAAATGAACGACCAAATTAGCAGTTTGATTTCCATATCAAAAGATTGTAGCTTCACGGTTTAGGATTCGGGCGGGGATGAAAACGGTTGCAAAAAGTACAGGGAAACAGAAAGAAGCATTGCTTGTCTTGTTTCCGGGTGGTTTAGAGTGTGAATATGATGTGATGACATTTATTTAAACTCGTTGTTTTCACTTCAGCATGTGACATCCTGTAATATTGGGCTTATGGCAATGAAACAGGTTTTATATTAAGATGAATACATTAGGGATTCTCTGAATAGACATGCATACAATTATTTCCTCACATCAGTTAGGATGTTTAAGGCATGTTTCATTCTTTATGAAATAAACAGTAGCTGTGCCTACTTGGGGGGGGAAGGTGTTTGTTGTGGCTTTATCCATGATTTTGTAGTTTTACAATGAGTGCCACATCACATTGCCTCTGCCATTGTTGTCTCACTACTACATGTAAAATGAACTCTTTAGATGTCCATTCAATAGAGAATTTAATATCCGTCACTTTAAATGGTTATCAACTGAGCTCAGCTCAATATAATGGCATGTGGTCACTTAGTGAAGGCTTCATAAATGCCTAATAAGTGGGGTCATGAGACAATAGAGTCACAGTATTGATTTATTTAGTCTTTCTGGCTGAGTGATGTTCAGACGCTGTCCAAACAGTAATTTGTTTGTCTAACACTGCTCGCTAAAAATTACTGGGAATTCAATAAGTATTGATTTCATATTCAAGTGTATAATCATTTCCAAAACTGTCATTGAGAGTGGCTACTAATTTACACATTGTCAGTACTTAAAAATCTGCAAATTCTCTCGGCAATGCTTTAATTGGATTTCCTCAACTTGGATTTATTTGGAATAGTTTAAAGATTCAATGTTTAATCTGCTACTTTTAGTGCTTGTGATCTTCTCTCCTTTCATCTCTTCCTCCTTTTGTTTTTTTAGTACCACCCTACGGAGCACTTGGAATCCATTAGTTTGAAACTTTAACCTCAAAATCCAATTGAACTGATAGAAATGTATAGAAGATGCAAGAATTCCCAAATCCTTCGATCTTGCGTTAATTCAAGATAAAATGTTTATTTTAAAGAAATTAATTATGTACAAATTAAATTAAATATTTATAAAAACATAAGAAATTTGCAAAAATGTCACATAATGTTAACAGTTTAATTGTTCGAAATCAAACTTTATTTATTGACACAAATAGCATCACAAAAAATAAAAAGGTAAATTAATTTAAGTGGACCTATTTTTATTTTTAGGGAGAACAGAATATATACGGTACCAGTACTTACGACCACATTGTGGCAACAGCATACACCTAACCCACACAATGTAAGTGTAGAAGTCTTGAGGCGTGGACCGGTAAAATACACGTGAAATTTGGTGACGATTGGGACATTGTCATTGACCATTATCTGAAGTCTGGTGCTCTGAATATGTCAGTTGGAGTTATGACAGCATCGTGTTCCATGACACAGGTGTTTTATATTTGAGCTAACAACGTGTCCAGAGATCAAAGGTTTCCATGGTGATCAGTGAGAGGAGAGCATTTTCATTGTTCTGAATGAGATAAAGCTCTTACTTGTGAACGTTTTGTTGAAGAACCGTAACAGATATCGGTGAAATTTCAGAGCGTGAAGCATGTCAAGGACCTTGAGTATCTGAAGTGTGCTTTTTGTGTACTTTCGGGTTAATAATGTGGCCTTTTTGGCAGATTAACTAAAGGTATGCGGCTGCTGTGGTGGGGAAAGGTGAGGCTGAATTTACAATGGGCATTAATGGAGACATATTTAACGTTTTTGTCACTTCATGCCCTCAAGAGGCATTTTGTTTAATTATTTTGCTTAATTTTTTTTATCTTTCAAACTACGAGATGTTTTCCTACGTTTGTCATGAAAAATATTATCTCAGGAATGTAGGGTTTGGGAATTACAGTGGGGCAAAAAAGTATTTAGTCAGCCACCAATTGTGCAAGTTCTCCCACTTAAAAAGATGAGAGAGGCCTGTAATTTTCATCAGCCCTCTGTGCTCCGGCAGCAGCTTTGAGAATACTGGAAACACCGGTATTCTTTGTGGCAGTGAAAGGAAGGACAGCCTGAGTGGGTTTGGTTCTGCGTTTTGCCTGAGGAGTGCTGCTGTTTGCAGGTCTGTTGGCTGGAGACGCAGGTGGGGATCGTCCAAAAGGCTGTTTGTTTTGGGCCAGGGACAGAACCGAAGCTACAGGTTTCTTGGTGGGAGTAGATTTTGCAGGAACTTTGGTCTGTGACACCTTGGGGTCTGCTGCCTTGGTTGTTGTGGGACATTTGGAGGCAGTGTTGAGCTTTACGGGGGCTGTGGGTCGAGGGTTTTTCTTGGCATCAGCGGCTGTCGTAGCTGCTAGAGGTTTATTTGCGACTGTAGCAGAAGTTGGGCGACTGACATCTTTCTTAGCAGCGACAGTTCTGGGCGGTTGTGCTGCGGTGGTCCTGCCAGTAGGGGGGGCTGTGTTGACTCTAGAGGCAGCGGTTCTGGCAGCTGCAGTGGTGGGGAGCTTCAGTGCAGCTGTTGTGGGCCTGGATGTGGTGGATGCAGGTCGAGATGTTGAGGGAGCTGTAGTCGGCCTTGTTGTCTTTGAAACTACAGAGGCGACTGGTTTTGTTGTTGCACCAACAGCTTTTGACGTGGTTGAAGTGCTGGGTTTTGAGGCAGTGGAGGCCGCCGCTCTGCTGGCAGGAGCTGTGGTCTTGGGTCTCGCTGCAGTCTCAGCTACTGGTCTCTTCTTAGGAACGCCATTCACGGTGGTTGGTTTGGTGCCATTTGTTGCTGTGGACGCAGCAGCGGAGGTAGTCCTAGCTGGTCCTACAGGCTTCTTGTCTGGGGTTCTAGATAGGGTCTTGATCGTGGAGGAAGCTGCTGCCCCCACAGGTCGTTTAGGTCCGCCCCCCGCTGCTGATGCTGCTTTAGTTGTAGTTGCCGTTTTCTTGGCTGCAGCTGCAGAGACATTCGCAGAGGACTTGACTTCGTTCACAGTGCGGTGCGAGGAAGTGCCCGGCCTTGATCCAGAGGGTCCTGCAGATTTGGCTGCGGGCTGTGTTTTGGTTGAAACACATTTTGGTTTGACTTTGGAGTCTGCTGCCACTGGCTTGCCATTGCCCTTGGGGATGGTCTCAGGGGCTACATCAATGGCCGCTTCCTCTGGTTGCGATGGGGCTTCCTCGGTTGTGTTGTCCTGCAATGAGGAGGGCTCTGCTACTGCTGCATCTTCAGTGGGCTCCGTGGGCTCCATGGTATCCCCATCCGGTTTCATTTTCCCCCCTCCTAAAAAAAAAAAGGTGTGGACGCTGGGGTTGCTGCTTACAAAGTCCAGGGGCCCAGACACTTTTTGATTGGTCACTTTCTCTCACACTGAGATATCCTTCCTACCGCCGGCTCTGTCGTTGAAGAAGAAACAAACAGTCCCAGCCTTTCGGTCCAGCTCTGAGGTTGAAATGCACTAAATATATATGTCGACAGAGCCGTACATTTCGCGACTAACAATAACCCCGCGCAGTCAGGAGCCGAGCGTCCCTCTCCGTGTCCTTCTCTCCACGTTTGAGCAGCGGCAGGCTAGGATTGCAATTGTGAAGCTGACCGTTGAGCGGCCCGACCAAGCAAGGAGAAAGAGGCAGATAATTCAAATATAAGCCGGTGTGGGCATTTATTACTCACAAACATGACACAGCCTCAATCTGCTGTTCACATGAGCACAGCCACCAGGATCTCACACACACTACCTTCCCCTAACAGCCAGGGAAACAGAGCCTAAATACCCACACACACTAATCAGCAACTAGACACAGGTGAGGGGGGAGGAGACAACACAGGGCCCCAGGTGCACACAATCCAGCAACAGACATAATGGGAGGGGAAACACTTTTCAAACAGAAACATATAACTGAACAGAAGTACACACCCAACTAAACGCAGTCAGCACTTGTACAATTAATGCCACTTAACGCTATGATGTCTACACCCCCCACATATTATTTGCACCCGGATTATTCTTAACCGCTGTCATTATACACCAGCATAAACACTTTCGGCGCTCTCGCTAACTCCCCTATCTTGTCAGGCGGAGCCGAGGACATTTCAATTAATACGGTTTAATCCTTTAATAAATACTCTCTAAATAATTAGTATAAATTATATAAAATGTGCAAATATGCCATGCCAAACGGTACTGTGCAATCGCGCTCATAAAGTGCAAAACTGTTCACCAAAGTGCTGAGTTACCAGGTCCGAAGCCGTCAGTTCACAGTGACGAAGTTACCTTCGTCACATTTCCTTACCCCTCTCCCCAGGAAGCACAGTGTCTTAAAAGTCTCGGCTTCGGGACAACCAGTCAGCCACCCGCTTTCAATGCCGCCGCCACCTCCAGCGGGGCCGCTGAAGCCAGTGAAGCCGTTGTCAAACATGTCGTGCTGCCACTTATCCGGAAGCTGTTTTGGCCTGTTGTAAGGCGTTGGTCTGCCTCTAGCACGACCCAGGTTCTGTCGACTCTTCGTGGGTCCGGGTCCGCCTCCTCGGCCTGCAAACGCTGCTCCTCCTGCTTGTCTCTCGTCTCCTCCTGCTTGTCTTGCGTCTCCTGCTGCTTCAGCAGCCGTGGCCCCCTGGTCAGTTCCAGGCATAGCCACCCCCAGCCGCGGTTCCTCTCTTTCGTCCCTCTCTTTGGTCCCTCTTCTTTCCTCTCGTAATTTTCACCTCCTCGCTTGGTCAATCCCACTTCTGACACCAATTGTGATATACCTAGCTCTTTGGTCTTGGCCATAGTGGAGTTTGGAGTGTGACTGTTTGAGGTTGTGAACGGGTGTCTTTTATACTGATAACGAGTTCAAACAGGTGCCATTAATACAGTTAACAAGTGGATGACAGAGGAGGCTCTTAAAGAAGAAGTTACAGGTCTGTGAGAGCCAGAAATCTTTGTTTGTAGGTGACCAAATACTTATTTTACCGAGGAATTTACCAATTAATTCATTAAAAAATGTGATTTCCTGGATTCTTTCCCCTCATTCTGTCTCTCATAGTTGAAGTGTACCTATGAAAATTACAGGCCTCGTGTTTTTAAGTGGGAGAACTTGCACAATTGGTGGCTGACTAAATACTTTTTTGCCACACTGTATGGCAGGTTTAAAAGAAAATATGAAGGCAAAATTAAATCTGTCCTCCACTCTATGTATCACGCACTCTAAAATCTGAAGGCCTCTTTACCAAGGTCTGAACAATGTTTAATATCTCTAAAAGTAAGAATCAGATTTAAAAGTTGTTACACGAATAATGTCAGAAAGATGTGTAACATTTTAAAGTTGGAATGAGGTTTCTGAGTGAAAGTATGAAGGAACAGTTAGCAGTTGGAGAAGGAGCAGAACAGTTGAAGTTGCATGAAGATTGTTGAAGTCTGAAGAGCTAATCCATTGACACGTTCAATTCCATTATTTAGTTGTTGTTTTTTATAAATGGACTGTACTTATAAATCTCTATCAGGTATCAGACACCTCAAAGCTCTACACTCACTCAGACACACTCCCTCACAGCCACAGTCAACATTTCATCCAAGCTGCTAAAAAATTGTGGGGCTTAACTCCTCAACATTTTGAGCTGAAGAGAGGAAATATGATTTATTGACAGAAACATGAAGTTCCTCACCTCAATAGAGCAAACCAACAACAGAACATTGAGATATGCCTAGTGTGATGTGCTTTTAAATCAACAACACAAACATTTAAAACCTCACTTTAGTGACATTGGTAAAATCCTGCAAAAATGTTTTCCCTATCAGTGTTTTACTAACACAGACTTTATTTATCTTGAAGTAGGAACATTTCTCAACCCATAAATGGACATTAAACACGTGAATCAAAACTCACATTTTAAAATCACCTAATTTTGGTATGGAAAATCCAAAAAAAAATCACTAAAGCTTATAAAAAGTACAATATTTACCTGTGAGTTAATGTGATTTAGAAAAGTTTAAAGATGCATAAGATGTAAATGCTCGAGTACTTTTATTTTTACACTTAAGTATATCACTCAGTAAACGAAGGAAAAATATAATATCATGATTTATAGTCAGGGCTCTAGATTATAAAATAATTAATGATTGTGTGCTGAAACGGCTGTATGATCACAGATTGTGGGTTTAACGGGTGTCTTAAAGAGCCTGTGACACGAGTTTCCCCCATCATCCAAACCCATCAATTTGAGTAAATATTGTCCCCTTGAAAACCGTTACTGAACTGATTTTGGATATTTGTACTTTGATAACCATTAATCTGCCCTTCAATGTTGACCATATTCTGGATCTTCTCAGGGATTCTTCAAATCCCGCCAAATTATGTGTGACGTCATTGCGGGCACAGCGCTCCAGCTGCACCGTTCAGGATCCCAGCATCTGCATGTAAACGCACGATGGCGCACACAGCAGCAAGCTCAGACAGCTCAGACAGTTTAATTTTGAACGAGAGCTCATATGAGGCTGAAGGATCGGTTTAGGTTTTATCTGTTAGTGTCACAAAGTGAATAAAGTCAGTATGTTAGACAGTGCGTCGGATGGTTAAACCTTTTATATACCTGTTGTGTCACGATTCTCAGGTTATGTCACGTTTGTAGTTTTGTCTGTGTTGGTGTTTTTCTTGTCTTTGGGTTTCCTGTCTTATTGTGTAAAGTGTTCACCCCCGTTTCCTGCCTGTCTGCTTTCTGTCTGTTTCCCTCCCTGATTACCCGATTGTGTTCACCTGTTGTCCTTGTGTTTCTCCTCCCCTGTCCAGCTGTGTCTTGTTCTGTGATTACCCTTCTGTGTATTTAATCTAGTCTTCCCCTGTGTTCCATGTCGGTTCATTGTTTCCCCTCCATGTTATTCCACGGTCTGTGTTCCTTGTGCTGCTTTGGATATTTTGGATTCTGCCTTGTTTTTGCCACAGCTTTATTATTTAATAAAGCTCGCTTTTCGTTATTCTGCATTTGAGTCCTACCTGCTTCACCCATTCGTAACAGAATGAACCGACCAAATTTGGACTCAGCAGATTTTAATGTTTTGGCCCCACAGGCTTGTCTTGGGTACTCTCTGGAGTACATTTTTTACACCTGGAAGAATGCCTCATCTAGACGGGGTAAAGAGGCTGCTTTGAAGGAGGCACGCCGGGAGGTTGCTCGCAAGCCCTGGCTCAGGAGCTTGTTGCCTGAGTGGCTACAAGCCTTTACAAGTAGCCCTGAAGAATTGTCACAAGCTTATAACCCTTTCCTGGGATCCGACTACTGTCCTGTTGAAGGTCCACAGAGTCTCCAAAAAGCCTCTAGGAGACGCAGGGCCAGGATTCCAGCCCGTGCTCCAACAGCCATGATCCCGGCTTCAGTTCCGGTTTCCACAGCCATGGATCCATGCACCAGTACCGGCCCGCAGAGCTATGTTTCCTTGCTCGATTTCCTGGCCCACACAGCCATGGTCCAGGCCTCTGTTCCGGTTCCAGCGGCTCCAGTTCCAACCTCAGACCTTTTCTCAGGAACCTGTCTGGCGTTTGGAGGTCCACGGAGCCTCCAAAAGGTCTCTGGAAGATGCAAGGCCAGGATTCCAGCCCGTACTCCAGCGGCTCCGGCTCCAGTGCCGGTCCCAGCAGCCATGGTTCCGGCCCCAGTTCTGGCCCCAGCGGCCATGGTTCCGGCCCTGGTTCCGGCCTCAGCAACCATAGTTACAGCCCCAGTCCTGGTCCCAGCTGCCATAGTCCCTCCTCAGGTCACTTACCTAGTCCCTTCTCTAGTCCCTTCTCTAGTCCCTTCTCCAGTCACTTCTCTAGTCCCTACTCAAGTCCCTTCCCAAGTCCCTTCCCGAGTCCCTTCTCTAGTCCCTTCTCTAGTCCCTTCTCTAGTCCCATCTCCAGTCCCCTCTCCAGTCACCTCTCTAGTCCCTACTCAAGTCCCGCCTCTAGTCAATTCCCTAGTCCCATCTCTAGTCCCTCCTCTAGTCACTTCTCGAGTCCCCTCTCCAGTCCCCTCTCGAGTTCCCTCTCGAGGTCCCTCCTCTAGTCCCTCCTTTAGTCCCTGCTCTAGTCCCTCCTCTAGTCCCCTCTCTAGTCCCTCCTCGAGTCCCCTCTCTAGTTCCCCTCTCAAGTCCCCTCTCGAGTCCCCTCCTCTAGTTCCTCCTCTAGTCCCTCCTCTTGTTCCTCCTCTATTCTCTCCTCTAGTCCCCTCTGGAGTTCCGTCTCTAGTTCCCCTCTCGAGTCACATCTCAAGCCCCTACCCAATGTCCTGGTCTGTTGGAGGTTCCGCTGGGGGTCCTGCCAATCCTATGTCCTGTGCCGTTGGAGGCCCCGCCGACTACTCTCCTGCCGGGGGTCCTGCCAACCCTTTGTCCCGTCCCGTTGGAGGTCCCTCCGTCTGCTCTCCTGCCGGGGGTCCTGCCAACCCTTTGTCCTGTGCCGTTGGAGGCCCCGCCGACTGCTCTTCTGCCGGGGGTCCTGCCAGCTCCTTGTCCTGTCCCGTTGGAGGCCCCGCCGACTGCTCTTCTGCCGGGGGTCCTGCCAGCTCCTTGTCCTGTCCCGTTGGAGGTCCCGCCGACTGCTCTCCTGCCGGGGGTCCTGCCAATCCTATGTCCTGTTCCTCTGGGGGTCCCGCCGACAACTCTTCTGCCGGGGGTCCTGCCAACCCCTTGTCCTGTTCCGTTGGAGGCCCCACCATCACCTGTCTCACCGGGGGTCCTGCCAACTACTGGTCCTCTTCCGTGGGGGATCCTGCCGAAGCCTGTCCCACCACCGGTTCCTGTTCGGCCGACACCGGGTCCTGCCCGGCCTCCGGAGCTGTCTGGTCTTCGCCCTCGAGCCCGGCCCCCTGAGAGCCGCGGTCTTCTCCCTCGAGCCCGGCCCCCTGAGTGCCGCGGTCTTCGTCCTCGGGCCCGGCCCCCTGACTCTTCCTGCCACTGCTTTTGCCCTCATGCACGGCCCCCTGAGTTTGCCCGCAGTGGCCTTCGCCCCTTTTTGAACTTTGCCTTGCCCCCAGGCCGTCCACCCGAGACCCCCTCCTTGGTCTCTGCCTTGCTCCCGGGCCTTCCGCCCGAGACCCCCTCCTTGGTCTCTGCCTTTCCCCCGGGCCGTCCGCCCGAGACCCGTCCTCCAGACCCCCTCCACCCACCCTTTCTTGGCCCTAGTTATGTGTCCTCCCTCCGGTCCCCCTCCACCCACCCTGCTGGACCTTTTTTTGGGATGTCTGGGATCCGTCCCTTGAGGGGGGGGTTCTGTCACGATTCTCAGGTTATGTCACGTTTGTAGTTTTGTCTGTGTTGGTGTTTTTCTTGTCTTTGGGTTTCCTGTCTTATTGTGTAAAGTGTTCACCCCCATTTCCTGCCTGTCTGCTTTCTGTCTGTTTCCCTCCCTGATTACCCGATTGTGTTCACCTGTTGTCCTTGTGTTTCTCCTCCCCTGTCCAGCTGTGTCTTGTTCTGTGATTACCCTTCTGTGTATTTAATCTAGTCTTCCCCTGTGTTCCATGTCGGTTCATTGTTTCCCCTCCATGTTATTCCACGGTCTGTGTTCCTTGTGCTGCTTTGGATATTTTGGATTCTGCCTTGTTTTTGCCACAGCTTTATTATTTAATAAAGCTCGCTTTTCGTTATTCTGCATTTGAGTCCTACCTGCTTCACCCATTCGTAACATGTTGTATGTTACATATAGTGTTGTGATTTTAATGTTGTGCGGTATATAGCGATGAACTCTTTTTATTTGCATGCTTGTTTAACCTCAAAGAACTGTCACAACAAAGACACAGACATTGCTGATTGACACACCGGCACCCAGTGAAAATCAGCGATCTCATTCGCCAGTTGCCAAATCCACACCCCCATAAATACGCCGACTACCTGCTAGACGGCAGCTATTCTTCTCTTGACAGTTGCTGTCTCACCTCGCCGCAGATCGGACCGGATCGGATCCCTCCTGCTCCCCCTCACCTCACAGCAAATCGGACCGGATCGGATCCCTCCTGCTCCCCCTCACCTCACAGCAAATCGGACCGGATCGGATCCCTCCTGCTCCTCCTCACCTCGCCGCAGATCGGACCGGACCCTTCCTGCTCCTCGCAAAGAACGGACCCCTGCAGTTCCTCTTCCTGTCGGCTGGACCAGACCCTCCTCTAACCATCGGATTCAATGCTCAAACAAACTCCGGATAAAGGGAAGTGGCTATTTCTCCTGCTTTTGGGCGTCTAGTTTTACGTCACGAAAGTTACATTGTTGTCCCCTCCCCTGAGTCTCCTTTTGTTGTTTACCGAAGGCTCCGCGACCAGAGGCTGACGGACAGAGTGCGGCGGGCCGGCAACGTGAACATCCTGGCACTGGATTTCCTGGAAGGGACTTGAACCTTGCACTTCTGCCTGGCAAAAAACCGGAGTGGAGTTCGGTTCCAAGCGGACAGGACTTTCAGAATTTTATAAACCCCTGCTTGAACTGTAATTCTTAAGTAACTGGTTTTATATTTATTGAACATTATTTTAACCTTACGTTATTTTAAGTATTTACCAAAGGAGTGTTTTTAAAGTAACTTTGTATAAATAAACCATTTTACACCTATTGTGCTGTCCTTCTCACTGTATTGGTGTGGCCGGGAATCCGAATCTTTTAATATACATTTGATGTTAACAGGCCTCACTAGGCTGTTACATTAGAAGTTTAGGAATTAGTTGCGTCAATATGGGAGATAATACGGTCATGTAGCCAGTGGTGGAATGGGACTAAAAATCAGCCCGGGACTCTCGACCGGCCCACTTCGGTACCGCTAGTAAATTGTCAAAGGGGGGAGTGGGGGATGTGCTAGTGACTTATCCGACCGGCCCACTTCGTTACCTTCGCAGTGGCAGTCCGCCACTGCACCCAGCCCAGCCCACGTAAACAGTCAACGGGGGAGCCTCGCTGTGGGGAAACGGTGGACCTAGTGTCCCGATCGGAGTGGGAATAATAATAATCATAATCCGTGCATTTTATCCATTCATTTCCCCAACATTGTGGTAAAAAAAACACACGTTTAATCCATGTTGGTGTACTACAACTACAAAAAGTTCGTTTTCTCATCAGGAAATGCAGACCGGCTCAATCAAATGATTTTTAATCATCATCCTCACGATCATTTAATGTATCATATGTTCGCCGAATGGACATGAAAGCACAAATAAATGTAGTTTACAACTTGAGTTTACAACTACAAAAATAATCGATTTGTTTTTATATCACATCCGACGGGAGGAAATTCAGCAGCTCTCACTACCGATTTTTAATCCTAATTTAATCATCATCTTCACCACGATCATTTATGTTTATGTTCGCCGAATTGACATGAAAGCACTGACAAATATGAATATACTGTAGTCAACTTCATTAAAACGTTAACATGCCTAAACTCAGTAATTCACCATTTCTACGCATGACAACACACTTTGTCCGTGTTTGGCTCTCTCGCTGTCGTCGCACAGTGAAGCATTCCCGCATTGACGTCACTTCCGGCTTGAAAAATGATTCGAAGGAATTTCCCCGCGATGTTCGAAATTATTGATATTTATCGGAACGGTATCGCACCTTCTTTTTTAAGCTGACGGTTCTAGATTACTAGTAGCCCAATATTTCATTGCACAACAGCTGTTGGGAGGCTGTCACAGGCTCTTTAAGGGCCGCCTCGTTATCGAACCTGTCAAGTTTTGACCATGTTCACTAGATATGAGAATATCGTGTTTCGTGGCGAGCATTGTGTCACCATTTCTACGGTATATGATGAGACCTCAGATTTGACGTTGAGCTGTTCAGGGTCAGAGCGTTAACAATCATGTGACATTTGGTTCTGTTTGGAGCAGTATTTTCTTCAGTCAGCAGTGAGAATATTATTCATGTTACAGTTGCTCTGTGACTGCTCTTAGTGTTATCAAATCACATAATCAATTATTCTGAGCGTGGAAGGGGGAAGCGTCCATGAATGCACCACAGGCGGTGGAGATAAAAAAAAAACATCCAGAAAAACAAAACAAAAGACAACTGGTCACAACAGTTTTCCTGCCACACAAACAATGCCCTCACATGTGACAAAAAAAGTCCTCTCCTGCTGATGTTCAGGTGCACAGGAAATATTGGTAAGTATTTTTTCCAGAGTAATTACTATTTTGCTCTGAATTAGTGATATTTAATCATTTTGGAGTGTATTTATTACTCATAGCTTCTAGAGTGCGATCAAAAATGCAGAGTCAATTATATTGGAGTCAAACCATGACCACGCTGTAACGGAGGTGATCTCTGGGGCCATAGATCTCGGTCTCAGTTACGGATTATATAGCTTCATTATTGGCGATGTATATTACTGTGTTCCACCCTAAAACATTGCACAGGAAGCATGTGAATCTATGTAATATATGCATCTATTTGTTACGATCTGTCTATGTTTTAGTTTGTCTGTCTCTGTTTCCTGTTTTAGTTTTGAAAAGTGTTCCCGCTCCCGTCTTGTCTGTTGCTGGTGATTGTGTTCACCTGGTGCCCTGTGTTTCTCCTCCCTCCTCACCGGTGTCTTGTTGGTTTGATTAGTCCTGTGTGCATTTAGGTTCTGTTTTCCTGTTAGTGTGTGTGTGTGTGTGTGTGTGTGTGTGTGTGTGTGTGTGTGTGTGTGTGTGTGTGTGTGTGTGTGTGTGTGTGTGTGTGGTGTGTGTGTGTGTGTGTGTGTGTGTGTGTGTGTGTGTGTGTGTGGTGTGTGTGTGTGTGTGTGTGTGTGTGTGTGTGTGTGTGTGTGTGTGAGGTCCTTGTTGCTGGTGGCTGTGTTCACGTGAGACAGTAATATTGAGGCTGTGTATCATGAACCACAGCGATGAATAACTGCCCACACCGGGTTGTATTTGAACTCACTGCCTCCTTGCTTGGTCGGGCCGCTCAATGGTCAGCTTCACACACGCCCACTCATGTTCTTTAAGCACTTTGGTTTATTGACCTTTTTTATTGTAAAGATCATTATGGTTTATTTAATCTATTCTGAGTAAAATGACCTTCTATTGGAGTGAAATGACGTCCAATTGGGAGTAAAATGACCTTCTAGTTGGAGTGAAATGATGTCCAATTGGGAGTAAAATTACCTTCTAGTTGGAGTGAAATGATGTCCAATTGGGAGTAAAATTACCTTCTAGTTGGAGTGAAATGACGTCCAATTGGGAGTAAAATTACCTTCTAGTTGGAGTGAAATGACGTCCAATTGGGAGTAAAATGACCTTCTAGTTGGAGTGAAATGACGTCCAATTGGGAGTAAAATTACCTTCTATTGGAGTGAAATGACGTCCAATTGGGAGTAAAATGACCTTCTAGTTGGAGTGAAATGACGTCCAATTGGGAGTAAAATTACCTTCTAGTTGGAGTGAAATGACGTCCAATTGGGAGTAAAATTACCTTCTAGTTGGAGTGAAATGACGTCCAATTGGGAGTAAAATTACCTTCTAGTTGGAGTGAAATGATGTCCAATTGGGAGTAAAATTACCTTCTAGTTGGAGTGAAATGACGTCCAATTGGGAGTAAAATTACCTTCTAGTTGGAGTGAAATGACGTCCAATTGGGAGTAAAATGACCTTCTAGTTGGAGTGAAATGACGTTCGATTGGGACTAAAATGACCTATGAGTAAAATGGCAGTGGAGTTGTTTTTAATATACACTACATAGAGTAAATAACCATTAAGCAGAGTCAAATCTAAGCACATAATAGAGTAAAATGAACTCTAAAAATACAATTCTGAACAAAGAGTACATTTTACTCTAGGTTGGGACCAAATGTAATATTTTTTAGAGTAACATTTTCTTCAATTTGAGTAAATTTTACTCAGAGAAATGTACTGTGATATCAGTATGTAGTGTCTCTACTTTAAAGAGCCCTCTCCTGCTGATGTTCAGGTGTATATCAGTATGTAGTGTCTGTACTTTAAAGAGTCCTCTCCTGCTGATGCTTCGGTAGCACTTGCAAGACCAAGTGCTACCGAGGTGTCCCTGAGCAAGGCACCGTTCCCCACAATGCTCCCCGGGCGCCGTTCAAAATGGCAGCACACTGCTCCTAACACTAGGATGGGTCAAATGCAGAGAAACAATTTCCCCACGGGGATTAATAAAGTATATCAAATCAAATCAAAATCAAATCAAATATATCAGTATGTAGTGTCTCTACTTTAAAGAGTCCTCTCCTGCTGATGTTCAGGTGTATATCAGTATGTGTCTCTACTTTAAAGAGTCCTCTCCCGCTGATGTTCAGGTGTATATCAGTATGTAGTGTCTCTACTTTAAAGAGTCCTCTCCTGCTGATGTTCAGGTGTATATCAGTATGTAGTGTCTGTACTTTAAAGAGTCCTCTCCTGCTGATGTTCAGGTGTATATCAGTATGTAGTGTCTGTACTTTAAAGAGTCCTCTCCTGCTGATGTTCAGGTGTATATCAGTATGTAGTGTCTGTACTTTAAAGAGTCCTCTCCTGCTGATGTTCAGGTGTATATCAGTATTTAGTGTCTCTACTTTAAAGAGTCCTCTCCCGCTGATGTTCAGGTGTATATCAATATGTAGTGGCTCTACTTTAAAGAGTCCTCTCCTGCTGATGTTCAGGTGTATATCAGTATGTAGTGTCTCTACTGGGACATGTCTCCATGCTTTAATGTTCAAAAAGCTCTTTGTTTTTCTCATACTGCCTGTGCTGCAGCACCTCTTTTCACCCTCTGTCTGAAACCATGCCACTTACATATATGTAAATATCATGATGTAATGTAGTGTATGTGCGTGTTCTTCTCCTTGTGTTTGGTGCTCTTTTGTAACGTATTCTCTTCTCACCCTCATCTCTACAGATCAGTAGAGAACTATTCAAATTCAAATGAATAAAAAATGAAATAAATGAGGGGATGATTTAAAAAAAAAAGAAGCTTGAAAGTTAAATTAAATAATGTAATAATAATTCCTCAATGTGTATCATTATCAGAAATACTGTACTTATCCCGAGGGAAATTAAATGTTCTGACAGATAAAGTTGGGGTAGGTAATTCACTTCAGAAACACCTTTTGTTATATTCCATGGAATGCTCTTAACATCCCGATAGCAATGAATACATTAAATGCTTTGACAATAAATACATTTACAAAAATATAATCTGTGGAAGCCGTGGCACTGTAAAAAGCACTACCAATCATCTGAGCCGGCCCGGCTAAAATAACTGGATGGCCTACCTGCCTGTCAGCCTTCCAACTGTGCACAAACTTATCTCGTGCCCTCATTGGTCATGTTCGTGTGTATTGGAGGAGGAGTAAGGAAGGGGCAGATTTTTTCCAGCTGCATAGTTTCAAATTCTAGCGCACTCGAGCTGGTTTCTCAATTATTACCTACCCTACCTTTTTAAAAGGTGAATAAAAAAAATACATAAGAAAAATACAAGTTAAAGTAAAATATTCAATAATAAGTTGAAATAAGAATACAATTAGGAAATGTATTCAAACCTTGATTTACTGAGAGTACATTTGTTTGCTATAATTTAAGACTGTTGCACCATTAAGGCACTTTAATGTAAATTAAGTCATACTGTTATAATTAATAATTCTGTTAATATTATTTATAATGACATTTATTCCTTTCATAGCCGATCTAATATCTGAGCTACTGCTCATAAACTTTATAGTGCCACACTATACCCATATTTATTATTCTATTAAGAGTTCATTGATTTGAACCATATCCCAAGACACGAGATCATTTAGAGTCTCCATCATCACATCTCACTGTCAAGCTAAACGCATCATAATCACTTCTCACATTAAACATATTGCCTTTGGTGTTTGGCCTCATGGGAGATTTCCTTTCTCCCTGCACGCTGCGGCCGCGAAGCATATTTGTGTGTGTGCAAAGTATCAGACCGGTCATTGATTGGTGACACGTTGTGGATGCAGAGGACACAGTCAGGCCAAAGGATAAGAAGCTGAGCTATAGTCTGAGCACAGGCTGTCAGTGACCTTATAGCAGGAAACCTGCCGAGAAAGTGAAGCAGCCTCTGCAGCGCTTTGTTCAAGACCTTGATAGTGGCTGAGAGGCTGGGGGGGGGGAACTTTAGTTTGTTTTCCATGTCAGGTAGCACCCAGGGACACGCCTGGTTGTTTATAATTGCACTCTCCACCTTGGCTTTAATTACTTTACTGTGTAGCTCATTGTGCTTCTTTGTCGCTTCATCTTTTAGCAAGTTATTGGATTAAAAGATATGCTAATGTTTTCGTGTGGTTTGAAATAAAACCCTGCGTACTTTTCTCAGCCTCATGAATAAAAACACACTAAATGGCCTAGTTGTCCCTCAGATAGGGACAATGGTGATGCTTTTCAAGATGCCGTAGCCATGGGAGTGTATCGGCTTCACTACTTTGCTGTCTTGTAATTGCTCACACCTCATATTTAGATTTCCACACATTGACATATGTTGCAGTCTGTGTATGTCTCTGAACAACCTCTTCACTGTGCTCTTCAAACACGGACCATCTCAAATTTCATAATCCCACTGTCTGCATGTATGAGCATGCCCCGGTCAAACCTGAGAGAGCCAGCGGGCGGCAGATCTCGCTGATTGTTCACACAAGTAAAAAGCAAAAGCAATTTAGTTTTTGATAATGTGGAACGTGATGAATGAAGTGTGTTGAGAAACAAGAAACATTGAGTGTCAGTGAGTATGAAGACATTGTGCTGGGGAGTACACTAGATACAAGACGGTACACTTTTTATTTGTAGTTGATTTCTTTGAGGGAAGCTATTTCATGTAACACTATTTTGTGCTAAACCAAAGTTTGCAATATTGTATTTTGTAGTCTTGTGTATTTATAGAGCATGATTTAATGAGCTGAAATCCATAACTTGCTCCAGGGCGTTGCCCTAAATATACTGAAGTCCTCTCTGATAAGAATCAAAGAGAAATAAAAACAGAGAGAAATCAATGTTGGCCAAGCTTTGAGAACAGCGAGACAGAGCTGTGGTTCATTCAGCATCAATTTGATTTGACAAGAAGAAAAGCAAAACTTGACAGAGCAAATGAAGGTCATTTACAATTCTATTGAAGCGCCGTTCGAATCCTTGCATATTTCTGCTTGTAGCTTTCTGGAGAACGGCTCATCCAAACAACACTCAACATTGAGTTTCCTTCGGTCCTCAGCAATACATCAGCTGCCAAGTATAACGTAAATGGGATGTATTGTTTTGAAAAAATGAAGGAAATGAATACATACAGAAAGAGACTTCTCCAATTTCAGCTATAGCTTGATTACCTGCACATGCACATGACATGCATTATAATTTTGAGGAGTTTGTCGCTTCAGGAAAAAGAGCACCTTTTTAACAAAATCTGCATTTTAAAAATGTTAAAGCATTTACGGTGGCCCTGAAGTGCAAGTCGAAAACAGCATTTCAGGAAACACCACAGCATTTCACAAAACGCCGCAGCATTTCACAAAACACTACAGCATTTCACAAAACGCCGCAGCATTTCAGAAAACGCTACAGTTGAGCCTTCCTCCGTGAGGTGAGGCCCTGTGACGAAGGTAACTTCGCCACGGCTTCGGGCTGGGTAATCTTGCACATGGGGATTTGCACAGTACAGTCAAACATTGCCTATTTGCACATTGTATACTGTTTATTGATGTAGTGAGTATTAAATGATTCAACTGTATTAAATTGTGATGTCGTCTGGCAGACGCTGGTCGGGCTCTCGGCTCCACCTGGAAAGAAAGGGGAGTTATAGCAAGAGCGCCAAAAGTGTTGCTTTGTGTAGATTGACAGCGGTTGAGATTATGTGCAAGGGATATGTTTATTGTGTAAAGGTCACGATATATAAGGTGCATTAATGGTACAGGTTACTCCTATAACAGTCAACATCATAACACTCACCTCCGCCTGCTCTCCCGTCTCCGGTCCCAAGGTCCGTCATCGTAAAAGGTCCCCGGGGAAACAGCGGGTCCTTTTTATCGTTCCGGATGGGATTAAAGGAGCAGGTTGGAGGCGGGGGTGATTTGTTATCAGGTACATTTGGCGTGTTAGTTTATAACGGGTTTTCTTTTCATACCGTAATTAAATATAATGTAAGTAAAGGATGTTTGTCATTCTCCACTAAAGGTGTTTTGTGAATAACTACGGTCCTTATCTGAGCTGACCATCTCTGCACATGCCAGCCCTTTTGGATGGTACGGTCCGATGGGTGAGGCTATAAAGGGTGGCATGTTGGGCTCATTTGGGGAGGAATAGTGTGGGAGACAGTCATTGGGGAATATTGATGTGGGCGACCAGGCACCAAATGATGAATAAATACCTACACCGCTCAAGTGACATCGTTCACAAGTGGTGAACGAAGTCACTTGAGCGGCCCGACCAAGTAAGGAGACAGAGGCAGAACGTCTTGATACAACCCGGTGTAGGTATTTATTCATCATTTGGTGCCTGGTCGCCCACATCAATATTCCCCCAATGACTGTCTCCCACACTATTCCTCCCCAAATGAGCCCAACATGCCACCCTTTATAGCCTCACCCATCGGACCGTACCATCCAAAAGGGGTGGCATGTGCAGAGATGGTCAGCTCAGATAAGGACCGTAGTTATTCACAAAACACCTTTAGTGGAGAATGACAAACATCCTTTACTTACATTATATTTAATTACGGTATGAAAAGAGAACCCGTTATAAACTAACACGCCAAATGTACCTGATAACAAATCACCCCCGCCTCTAACCTGCTCCTTTAACCCCATCCGGAACGATAAAAAGGACCCGCTGTTTCCCCGGGGACCCTTTACGATGACGGACCTTGGGACCGGAGACGGGAGAGCAGGCGGAGGTGAGTGTTATGATGTTGACTGTTATAGGAGTAACCTGTACCATTAATGTACCTTATATATCGTGACCTTTACACACTAAACATATCCCTTGCACATAATCTCAACCGCTGTCAATCTACACAAACCAACACTTTTGGCGCTCTTGCTATAACTCCCCTTTCTTTCCAGGTGGAGCCGAGAGCCCGACCAGCGTCTGCCAGACGACATCACAATTTAATACAGTTGAATCATGTAATACCCACTACATCAATAAACAGTATAAAATGTGCAAATAGGCAATGTTTGACTGTACTGTGCAAATCCTCATGTGCAAGATAGATTACCCAGCCCGAAGCCGTGGCGAAGTTACCTTCGTCACATTTCCTTCCCCCTCTCCCCAGGAAGCACAGTGTCCTAACCGTTTTGGCTTCGGGACAACCAGTCAGCTACCAGGTTTGACTTCCCCGGCCGGTACCTGACCGTAAAGTTATACGGCTGCAAGGCAAGGTACCACCCGGCGATACGCATGTTTGCGTCCTTCATCTTGTGAAGCCATTGAAGTGCACGATGGTCTGTCTCCAGGATGAACTGCCGTCCGAGAAGGTAGTACCTCAGGGAGTCGATGGCCCACTTCATCGCCAGGCACTCCTTTTCAATGGTCGAGTACCTTGTCTCCCTGTCCAACAGCTTCCGACTGAGGAAGACCACCGGTTTCAGCTCCCCATCCACTTCCTGTAGCAATACCGCTCCAAGGCCTACCCCTGAGGCATCTGTCTGAACGGTGAATAGCTGTTCAAAGTCTGGTGAGTGAAGGACTGACTCAGTGGTAATGGCTTGCTTCAGATCCTTGAAAGCTCTGTCACAGTCCTCGTTCCAGCGGACTTTGGCTGGCACCGAGGCCTTGGTGAGGTTGGTCAACACCACTGCTCTTTCTGACAGCTGAGGGATGAACTTCCGGTACCAATTGACTAACCCCAAGAAGGACTTTACCTTCTTCTTTGTGGTTGGCACGGGGTAGGTGGTAATCGCTTCGATCTTACTCAGTTGTGGGCGGATGACACCTCCCCAATGACGTAGCCCAGGTACTCCACCTCTTCCTTGGCAAAGGCGCATTTACGGGGGTTGATGGTCAGTCCAGCAGCTTGGATCGCATGGAGGACCTGTTGTAGGTGTTCCCTGTGTTCTTCCCATGTTTGGCTGAAGATCACGACATCGTCCAAGTAAGCTGCGGAAAATGTTGCAAACTCCCGCAGTACTTGGTCCATGAGCCTCTGGAAGGTCGCAGGGGCACCATGCAGTCCAAAGGGCATTACCCGGAACTGGAACAGTCTAAACGAGGTAGTAAAGGCCGTCAGCAGCTTGGCCTCAGGTGCCAGTGCCACCTGCCAGTACCCCTTGGTGAGGTCCAATGTGGTGATGAACTTTGCTCGTCCCACCCTCTCTAACAACTCGTCGATTCTTGGCATGGGGTATGGGTCAAACTTCGAGATGCTGTTAAGATATCTGAAGTCAATGCAAAATCGTAAGGAGCCATCTTTCTTTGGTACAAGCACCACTGGACTGCACCACTCACTGGTTGACACTTCGATGATCCCCAGCTCTAACATCAGCTTTATCTCCTTCTTCAGGGCCAGCACCAACCGTTCAGGGATACGGTAGCTTTTATTTCGGCTGGGAGCAGTCTCCCTGAGGTAGATGTTGTGCTGGACCAGATTGGTGAAACCAGGCTGCTCGGTGAAAAGCTCTGGATCCAATAGCTCATTGATTTCTTCTTGCTGGACCGATGGGAGATGTGTTACATCCAATAGACCTGGTTCAGGTAGGTCCGTGGGGAAAAACTGCTCCTCCACCTCCTATTCCCCCACTGGCTGTATGAAAAAGTGTTGCGATGCGGTGTCTGGTGGATCTTGGAATCCTTTTAGCAGGTTGATATGAAACGTCTGGTGCTTCTTGGTTCTGTCCGGCATATGGATTTCATAGTTGACTGTTCCGACCTGTCTGGTGACCTCATATGGGCCCTGCCATCTAGCCAGCAGCTTGCTCTCACTGGAAGGTAACAGCAACAGCACCTTCTGACCAGGTTGAAACACTCTTTCTCTGGCCTTCTGGTCATACCAGGTTCTCTGCATCTTTTAGGCATTTATCAGGTTCCCCTTGGCCAGGGCTGCCATTTTCTCCAACCGCTCCCTCATCTTGACCACGTAGGATACAATGTTTTCACCGGCAGGCTTCGGATTCTCCCAGTGGTCTTTAAGCAGATCCAGGGGACCTCTCACCTCACGTCCATACAGCAGTTCAAAAGGTGAGAACCCGGTTGAGGATTGTGGCACCTCCCGGTAGGCGAAGAGGAGGTATGGCAACCACTGGTCCCAGTCGGCACCTGTCTCTGAAACAAACTTGCGCAGCATGCTCTTCAAGGTCTGGTTGTATCGCTCGACAAGGCCGTCCGTTTGGGGATGATAAGGGGTGGTCTTAATGCCCTTTACTCCTAGCAGCTGATACACCTACTTCAGTAACTTGGAGAGGAAGTTTGTGCCGCAGTCAGTAAGTATCTCTCTGGCTATGCCTACCCTAGAGAATAACTGTAGTAGGCAATTCGCCACATACCTGGCTTTAACAGATCTCAGGGGAAACACTTCGGGGTAGCGGGTAGCATAGTCACAAATTACCAGTATGTAGCGGTTACCCGCTGCACTTCTCTCTAAAGGCCCAACTACATCCATACCTATTCTTTCAAATGGAGTTTCAATGAGGGGCAAGGGCTGTAACGGGGCTTTAGCTACCCTTTGCCTAGATGTAATCTGGCAGGTCTCACAGGCCTGGCAAAACTGGGACAGCTGGGTGTACATGCCTGTGAGACCTGCCTTCATACCGTAATTAAATATAATGTAAGTAAAGGATGTTTGTCATTCTCCACTAAAGGTGTTTTGTGAATAACTACGGTCGTTATCTGAGCTGACCATCTCTGCACATGCCACCCCTTTTGGATGGTACGGTCCGATGGGTGAGGCTATAAAGGGTGGCATGTTGGGCTCATTTGGGGAGGAATAGTGTGGGAGACAGTCATTGGGGAATATTGATGTGGGCGACCAGGCACCAAATGATGAATAAATACCTACACCGGGTTGTATCAAGACGTTCTGCCTCTGTCTCCTTACTTGGTCGGGCCGCTCAAGTGACATCGTTCACAGGCCCCCTCCACGAGGTGAGGGCGTGAGACCCCATCCAGTCTGCGTGATCTGCATGTAGGGAGGGGTGGTCCTGTTCTATACTATATCTATATTATGTTAATAGTTACATTTAGGTGCACAATGCTGTCTCTTGCAAGCTCTTTTATCAAACGACGTAAATATGACGCTATATGTATAAAAACAAAACAAAACGTACCTTCTTATATCTTTCTCCACTCTCTCTGAACTTTCTTTCTTCCGATTGCCATCACTCTTGTTCGTTCTCTCTTTGTCTGGTCATACATCAATCTGTTCCACGTAGCGCGCCCCCTAGAGGCCCGGAGCACTTCCGGAATGTTTTTTCTTGTATGTGTTTTGGGAAATGTATGTGCTTTGGGCCGTTGTTCCGCGTTTGCACCTGCCGGCCACCGTACTATTTGCTTACGCTAATGCTTCAATTAAGTTATGTTATACTTTTTAAACTCTAGTTATGGACAATGCATCAAATTGTCTTTGGAATTATTAAGACAAACTGTAATTTAAAATGAAATTATTTGGGTATGAAACAATATATTCAAATATTTTATGTAAGATTTCATATTTCCAGAAACTACCATATATTTCCCCTCGTAAAGAAGATATTGCATAATCCTCACTTTCCTCAAATACTAGTTTGCTCTATGGTCATGTTCAAACAACTATTCTATGAAACATGCACGCTTCCCTCTCATCCTGTTTGATGTAGAGATGCTGCTCTGTTCCTCTGCCTTGTTAGCTTAACATGTGTTTAATTGCTGGTATCACCGTCACACTCCTGCCGTTGTTTGCTCTCTCTCCATGTGCTTGTGAGTAGGTGGAAAACGCAAATGTCACCATCGATGTAAACTGCGCACACACAGAGCCTTATACATATATATGCTGTGAAAGCGCCCACTTACAGCCAATGTTTGGATAGAAAAGACAGACTGGTTATTTTATTTCACGATAACTTGGATAGACGACACACACCTTTCAGCCCTAGACGTGTTTCAAGCACCTTTCACCTTCTGATTTGTTGTGAGGTTTATAGTCCTGGTGTGTCAACACATACAGAGGCAAGGATGCACCTATGGGAGCAGAGAGGATATGGGATTAATAAAACGGGCGTTGACCTGCAGCTAGGGATTTTGAAACATGTGAAATGAGAAAGGACGCAACTTGACTCGTGGGAGAAGCAGGTCTCCACAAGCAGAGAACAAGAACACATTACTCAGTCTTTGTCAGGAGCAATTTAAGTTTATATTTATTATATTCTTTCCTCTACTTTTTAGATTCATACTCAAGCTTTTTCCTATATTACACTAAACTGGCAGCATCTTTTTCTCAGTGTTGGCCTCCTGTCTACAGTATGCTTGAAACTCTATGGATATCTTGAAGTTTCCCATCTTACTTCACACATGTACTCCACCTCCTCTCAAACCTTCTGCTTCGATACGCCCACGTCTCTTTTAGTAGTCATCTTGCCACCTTCTTTATCTCTCTTTCGCAGCTTTGAATCAACATCATCAACAACATTTTTGTCGAAGTGACTTAATTCTTGATGCACACTTTATTCAGTTCACTTCGCTAATGAGTTGTTGTTGATTCACATGATTTGAGCATTGATAATGTTGCTGACAACTGCATTGTGTGTGCTGAGGCTACATTAGAGCGTTAATTAACTAAGCTTTCACTCGTGCTCTGGTTCTCCTTGCAGTTTGATTTGTCTGTCATAGAGTGGTGATTCCTCCCTGCTCTCTGTGCCATTTGTGTGATACAGAGTTATCAATCAGATCTAGTGTGAGTCAGTACAAGTTGCTTTTATTATATTGTATGCTTTTATTGACTGCATCATTGGAATTTAAGACTCCATTTAAGGTAACAACCGCAATGCTACTTTTTTTGTTCTGTTCTTTTCCTCACCCTGGCATGGGGGTGTATTGATTAATTGTTGCTTAGCGACAATTTGTCATAGCCATCTGGGTTGCTAACAACCCAGTCAGTGTCATATGTCCAATCAAAGCCTGGACCAAGTCAATTAATTTAAAATGATTAGATTAAATATCAGGTCCATAGTCTGAGATGTCAAGAAAGTGTAAACCAGAGGCAATTATTACATCACAATTTGCACCAATCAGCAACGACACAGAATCATGACACTCATTATGGTTTGCGATGATCCCTCTCTTTCTGCCAAAGAGTTTTCCACCTGTTTTATTATTTGTCCCAGCCTTATTAGTTTCACCTGTACCCTGTCAGCCCTGCACTCATCTGGACTTTTGTACAAGTATTTTCTGTTGTGTCCTGCATTTGTGTGCAACCCGCTTTGCATGACACCAATGCTGCTACAAACTTATAGCTACAGTAAGAACAATCTCATCTCTGTGAATAAAGATGCACTTTGACACTAAGTACTTGCTTCCTTTCCCAAGGCTTTCAGCAACAGCCTTCTCAAAAGGTAATGCTCATGCAACATTCCAGGAATAAAGTGGAAACTACACAGACTAGACTAGAGCATACCATTGCTATAAAATGAACATTAGTACACCCTTGCCTTGTCCTTTTTTCCCTGTAAATCCCTCTGACAGTGGGTCACTCTTTCTCTCTCCATTCTACTCTTATGATTGCAATCAGTTTCCCTACGTAATCTCTCTCTCCTCCCTAGAGATACCGAGCAGATAGAGCAATATGTATCTCCATCCCTGTGTACATGTTAGCAGCATCTGTTCCATCTCTGCTGGTTTATTAGTTAATGAATAAACAAACAGTCACCTGATTTGTCTTGGCTGTGTAAACTGGAGGACAAATATGGCAACCCATGAGACACTTGTTATCATCGCTCTACAGTGAAGTGTTAAAAGTATCCAAAATACTCAGGAAAGTTGTTTCTCAGAGGAGCTGAAAATAAGTTGGTTTGACAGTGTAGGGCGTTACATTTGGTCAATAGAAGTTTTATATTTTCAGCAACAAAGATGCTGCCTGTAGGGTTACATCCCATTTAAAACATCTGCATATATGCTTATGTAAATATTTCTTATTAACTTCATTTGGTTTTTGGAGAAGTTTCTTTTAAACACATTTTAGGGATTCCACATACATTACAATTATTTAAGTCTGCTTTGTTGCAGCTTCAATTATAGGGTATTCTACCAAAGAAATAATGGCATCATCATGTGTTTTAGAGTGAAGTCAAAGACCCCACAATCTTTTTCATTCTATTGATCTACATTGAGCGACTGATATTCTGGTGTTTGAATATCATCCAAATTGTCTGTAGATTATTTTGTAAATCTAGTTTATTGTTGTCCTGAATTATCTTATATAAGCTTCGTCTTCCACTGAATCCAGGCGGGGGTGTTTCACTGTTCTAGCAGCTTTGTCTAGTTAATAGATGGTCATTAAAATCCAATTGCTATATTACTGTTTTTTTTGTTTTCTGTATGTAACGAGCACAATTCAAATGTATTCTGTGACTGAGTGTGTGATTCAATGCTATTGTCTCTGTGGACCTTTTAAAGTGTTTTGGCCAAAAACTCTAATTAGTGTCAGATTTCCACTGTAGATTAATTTACTCCTTTTTCTTCTCTCCCCACACACAGCAGGCTCTCTCTAATGAGGCCTGTCTAAGTCTGGAGGAGGAGAGAAGAGAAGAAGTACAGGTGGCAGTTCTCTAATTATGTCCCCAGTGGATGACTACATTACCCAGGTACCCCAGGCCTCTGACAGGTGGGTGGGTGGATTGGAGCTGGACCATCACTGGGATAGATGACAATCTTAATGAATCATTTCCTCAGTTATTTCCTTACAGAAGGGAGTGGGCCAATATTTCCATCCATTACATTAGTTTAATACAGTTGGTTTTCTCCAAATAATTAAAATCACAAATCTGTATTACCTTTCAAATTGTCTCAAAAGCAGCATTTTGTTAACTGTGATAGAACCCTCTTCAAAAGAGATCAGCAGGGTTGCTGCTTTTTTCCCACCAAAGAAAAGCACAAGCACTATTCCTATATTGCTTTAGTTCAAACAGGCAACTGAGGGCTAACACTATTAGCTGTTAGCTTAGTCCCAAGTGTTACTAAAGAACCACCTGATACTCTGTAACTAGTTTTTCTAATGTTAAAAAAGTGCAAAAAACCCAAATTAGCTACCTCCTAGAACCTTCTCAGAAATGAAAAAGTGATTACAATATACTTTTCCTGTTTCAAAAAATATAGTTTTCATGTTTCACTTGTTAAATAAAAACTCACTGACTTATGTCAATGTGTATTTTCCACAGCTGGATTGGAAACCCTAAGCATGTCCTCATCCCTGGACTCTCCCCTTGTTTGAATAAACAGTAATGTCACTTAGAAACGGTCACGGGAGCAGGCCGAAGCCTCCTTGGCAGTGATTTGTGTGGAGGGAGTCAGGTCCCATCTGTTCCTGTCCACGGGGGATGTTGGGTTCGCCAGCCAGTCTCCACCACCACACTCCCCCCTCACATCTCCACTCCTCCTTCACACCCAGAGAGAGGATAATTAGAACAGGGAGAGGGTGCACCGCACATCACCGGGCAGCATGCGTGTCTGAGCTCCCGCCTCGTCGCGTCTCGTCCCCTCACCCACCCCTGTCATATAGACTAAGGGCCTCAGCTGGTCACATGATATAAAATCTACCAAGGTATTCTTCAAACGCAGATAGGCTGTTTCGACTTGTGTCCCACTGACTGTTGCTTCAGTGCTTCTTACTTTTCAATCTATTACCATAGCTTTTAAAGGGTCAATCTGCACGTTACAAAAATGCATATGGCTAATGTCATCTTTCACTTTCTACCCGAGGATAATCATATTAGGTTAGGAAATATATTGTATCTCTGCCTTTAATCTTAAATGGAAATTCAAAGTATTATACATTTAAAAGAGGATTTTTATTACAATTTATTTTTACTAAAGCAGGGAATCCTGAAAGATATTGGGTGAACACAATATGAAAATCTTGTCTCATAGGTTGGATGACTTGTTGCATTTGTCAATGTTGTGGGCACCACAAATACAATTGTTGGCTCCTCTATTGTCAACCCTGAGCCTGTTTTTCAGGTCTCAGGCTCGAAAATGACATTCCCAGAACAAATGACCATATCTTCCCTTCTAAAAGGGTTACATTAATAATCTTTGTTCTCAAAGTAATGATAAACCTGTGAGTTGGATGTAGAAAAGTCAAAATCAATATAGATGTTTTTTTTTTTTAAAGAAAATTCAGATTGAACATAGTAAAAAACAGTAAATTATAGTGTCCGTCCAACAATTATTTTTTACTTATAGTGAAAACTACCCTTGGATGATGGGTTAGTAGACTAAAAGCTTTAGGAATATAGTACAACATATAATAAGTACCCTGTATCAAGAATGATGCAAAACAAGTGAAATTTGACCTTTTTTAGAGAGATTTAGCAAAAGAAACTCACTTCTGGGGTCATTTGGGAGGATTTTCCATATCTCTGGCCCCCCTTGGTCGATTTTGACGAATGAAATCTCTTTATAACCGCTAGAGCCAATGGAATCGAGGGAAAGTTCTACACACACAAACACGTTACCAAATAAGGAGTGAGAGTGACGCGTTGCCAAACCCGGAAGCTGCATACACTCTGTTGGATACCATTAGCAGCTAACTTTTTTCTCCGATTTTTACATACAAATGGAATTATGGATTATAAATATCTTTTTCAAAGCGACAGACACATTATTAACCTATGGATTAACCGATTCAGCCGCGTTTTTTCTCGTTTTAATGCCATTGAACACGTATTTTGATCAGATAGACAGCTACAGTGAGACGATCTCCCGTAAAAGCTCCGTAAAGGTACGTGTTGTGATGTCTGTGTTTGCTTCCCCTGACACAAGTTCAGATCGCTCAGTGATGATACTATACCTATATAATCTGTGGCATCTGCATCTCAGCTATAATCGGATATATATTGCATGTGCAGTTACGATAAGTAATAAGGGTATCTTTATCTTGAGTTCTGTGCCAAAGTCAGTTTGCATTTTTTCGCTCGGGTCATTTAGAGGCTTCCTATGAGACTTGTGTTTTGTTTTGGTAAAAATGGTTCATATCTTCAGTTAGCTGAGATTCTTCCCGTTAATCTGGTGCTACACATTAATAGTTTCATAAATGTTAAGAAGCCCTGAGACACAGTCTCGGAAAAAAACGTTGGGGGGCCTCCCTGTAGGGGGGCTTAACAGGATATTATATAAGAGCATATGCATTAGAGATCAAAAAGAGCAAATGTATTAGAGATCAATAATATAATATAGAGATCCCAATAACCTGGTATTATTGGGCCACAACCTGAATAGCTCAATACAGCGTAAAGGTAGGCGAGAAGTCAAGACTCTGGCATTTGAAGAAATGTTGCTGCATCTGTTTTTCATGGTTTCCATTTCAATATGCAAAGTAATCTTGTGCTGCATCTTTTGGGCATTATAAATTGGGTGGTTACGATGCGAAATTTGGTTTGGATGTCAGTATAAACACTTTGCAAAGAAGGAACTTTGTTCTCTGCACTGTATGTATTTTGGAACCCTACTCCTACCCTATTCAGTGGTACAAATGCAATAAGGCCAAAACCCAGCTTGAAATATCTCATTGAGACATTCATAAAAAGGAGAATCTGGCAAAGGATGCAGCTCTTAAGTGTAGTTTTTCTGTTATTTGTATCCTCTGCTCAGAGCAAGATGTCAAATCAACTTCTCTTCAAGTGTCATCAGAATCAATACAAATAAATTCAATCGGTTTCTCCCCTGACAGCAGCTTGGACGAGCCTTTCTGTAAACAGTAACGCTGTGAGTTATGTCTCGCCCCTCCATGATGACGTCTTTCATTACCTCCCTGCACCTCTCGGCCCGCAGAGCTCTGACAAATGTTAATTCTTTATTCTGAGCAAAGTCATTTATTTCTGCTTGTTGAAAACCAACGCATTGTCTGGCACGACTACAGCCTGCATTGATCCAGTCAGAGACCAGGGGCTTAACATTTCACGACTAAACAGTGTGACCAGATGTTCCAGTGAACACCTCACATTTGCAGTGTAACAGATGAGCTCCGGCATCACACTCTCTGCCGGCCATGCTGAGACGCACCCACACAAGCGGAGGAAAAACTCCTAATGGGCTCTCGCTGTCTGAAAATGAAACTCCCAACACTTCGCCTGAAGAACACAATGTACTGAGATTTGCATGTGTTCCCTTCACACGTCTTCTGAATACTCAATAATGGTTTATTGTCATTCTTTTCACCCTCTGCAATATTAGTGTTACAGGAATAAGGCCAATCACCATGCCACATTTTTCAATATCTCTGGCTAGTTCATTTAGGGAAGACTGAAGAGTGTGTGAAAGGAGGGTTTGTTTATTGGAACCAGGTCAGACTTTCATTAGGATATTGATTCAGACAGAGAATGGACTCAGGTCAGCCTGGCAGACTTTTCTCAGGATATTATTTCACAAAAGAAACCCCAGTGAAACAGATCAGAGCAGAATTAGAGTATTCATTTTCACTTTTTTCTCAAATAATAATAAATCAGCGTCATCCACCACCCACACTGATTTATTTCAAAGCCATTTTTCATGGCAAGATATATGTCTATTTGGCCTGTTGTGTACTTTTGTATATGTCCTTAGTCAATTTTTAATACAGTAAATAATTTGCACTGTGTAAATGCTCAGTATTAAATGGTGAGTCATTTTTAAATGGGATTCACATTATACGAACAGAAAAGTCAGTCTTTAAAAAGACATGCAAAAGCCTCCTTGTGAGATGTTATTGTGCTTCCCGCTCCACAATATTAATAAGACCATTCTGTTGAAAGTGTTTATGTAAATGCAGTAATACAGGTGCTGTTGAAAAATATTATTGTTCACTATCCCTTTGTCTTTTTTAAGGTGATGAAGTTCATGAAAACTGAGTCAGTGTGAATGAGGTGTAAATTTGCTTTTTCTGCTAGTGTGATAACTGCTCAGGGTTAATTCATTTACACTCATTCACTCCCCCTGCATCTACCTACACGCCTACTCCCCTACACACACATACAATGAAGGATGGAAAAAAGCCCAGAGGTCAGAGGGGCGTTGGAGACTCAGAGGAAAGGAAGCTTTGAGTCACTCTCCACCTCCAGTCTTTCTACATCCTGCTGCTCATTCCTACCTGATGGGGACACCTGACTGTTTGATGTGTGTGACAGCAGAACAGAGAACATCACACCCTGCCGTTCTGATCTGGACTAATCGTGGAACCACCGCCACGCTCTCCTGCCGGTCTGCATCCTGTCACCTGCTGGGGAAAAGGTCAAACCAGGTAACATCACAGGTCACAAGGCAGGTAACTCACAAGTATTTCTACCATCCCAAACAAACATGGTTGCAGCAACACTCCGCCCACTTTCGTCTCCCTTCTCAGTGCATGTTTCAAATCCACGCCTTCGCATGGAGCTGGATGGTGCAGGCTTGAAGCCAAGATGGCAGTTATACATGTAAAGTGGTGGGCAGTGGTACATTTCAGAAAATTATAAAAAGGATTTTATGTAGGGAGGAAATGCAAGGTAGGACTTTTAAAAGGTAAACTATACTTAGTAGAAAGAAGTATCCAATGCAAAAAAACAATCATTAACTACAACTGAAAAATAGAATAGTATCTAACATGTACAAAATGAGGCACGAAGGAACACAACATAGAAAGATATGAAATACTAGTAAAGTGTAAGACATGCTGTTTTCATACACGGTTCGTAACTGTGCCTGCAAATCAGACAATTGTCCACAAGTAACACCATTCAGGTGCTTATCAAAATAATGCAACCACTTGAAGTACTTTAATCTAACCATAACCCTTTACTAAAAATCAACTTGGTCTGCTTTTATCCTTCTCTCTGAAACGCCGTTAATCATTTACTATTGTACTCCATTGTCTTTGGTGTCGTCATAAATGTTCTCTTATCAGACACTATTGTTACGCTGATCAAGTAGATGCTCTTGTTTTGCATCAACTTTTAAATGCAGGCTCTATTGTTAAATAAAATATGATACCTTTTTTTAACCTCGTTTGTGACAAAGGAAATATAGGTTGAGCTGTCTGATAACACGCTACAAAGTCCTCACCAGCTAGCTCTGATCTACCAGCCAGTCAACAACAATACATTGTTGCTATCTCACGACACAGATAATGAACAGAATAGGATATTAAACAAATATGTGGATAATAATATGTTTTACTTTGAACAAACTTGATATGGCAGCATCCTTTCACTATCTGAAACCACCGAAGTATCTACAGCCATGCTAGCAGCTTTGTGAAGTTGCAACATAGCACAGTGGTCCTTTGAGCTACACGCTAACGTCAGTTTGCTAACATGCTCTTAGCTGGCTAGCCGGTATGTTAACATTGTTTACTATAAAGGTTTAGTGTGTTTGTAGCTGTCAATAAACAAAACTACATTTTCAGCATGGCTTAAAAATAGATGTATTTAAATGTTAACTCAGAGATTGCAATACCTGCATAAATGAGGCTACTTTACCAACAAAGCGCTACAAGAACATCCCAAAACAAAGGCTGCAAAATTACGTTTTAATATAAATCATAAAAGGTCGCTAATCTTTGGATGAAAAGTCATGGCTAAATCTCTGAGCTCTTTGAAAGGGGAGTGTGAAGGCATGTGGTTAAAAGCAAAGGCGGGAGCTGGGTGATGGCAAAGATGAGACTCCAGCATGGTCAAGGCTATGTTCCCAGAGGAAAAGGTACGAGAGGTTTAATTCACAGAGCCTTCTCACGACAGAGAAGGGAATAGGAGCAATATGAGCTGGAGAAAATGTGACGCACACATATTGCCTGACCTCACAGGAGCAGTTTTGCATAGAAATTTACAGGCTTTTGCTGAAGTGTTCATTTGTATTGATCCTGGTTTGTCCGTATGAAATATCACCTATAATTGTTTCGATTCAAGAGGTAAAAAGAGGAAGGGTCTGCTGCATTAATATCAGCCTATTACTCTTTGAAAATAATTATCTCACTCAAGAAAAATCTTAAATGACTAACCACACTTCAGTCATAAAAGTCCATTGTTGGATGAATTCATAACGAACGCAACATAAGCAAACATATTTGCTGTGTAATAAAGTTATATTACATTTTATATTGCTATCAAACAACAAGGCTTATCCATGTCTGTGTGATCATCTCCACTGAAGTCAGTTTAATGATCTCCTCTGCTCTCTTGTTGTTGTGACCCGTCTGTCAAAATTCAATTAATTTGCTAGAGCTTATTCGCCTGTCAGTGCATGGCATTTTAATAAAGCTGAAGGGCTTTGATAAGACCTCGCTTTAATTGACGGGGACCAAGCGATAAAGCTGGCTTTATTTATTTCCTCTTTTAGTTTTTTCTCTTACAGTCGAGAATTCTCCAGTGCAAATTAGTCGGTGAAATGAGGATGTGCTCTTGATGCCCTCCTGATATTGGTTTCAGCAAGTGCTCTTAGTTGAACTACACTCTGGGAATAGGACAGTGGCATCCCAGCGCTGGGACTTGCGTATGTTCCGTCTTTTCCAGGCAGGTATTCTGAGCTGACACGTCTCTTTTCCATCAAAGCAGCACATCTGGCCCTCCTGGAGCTGGACTCAAATGTCACCCACAGCCCCCTACAGAGTGATGCCAGCCCTGCGTCGGGTTACACCACCACATATTGAGGTGTTTGAGTGTCATTCTTGTGTTGCTGCCCACTGTGATGCCAATGGGATACTAACTTCCTCGGTGTCCCTTATAAGACAATATAACATTTACACATTTTGTCATAATTCAAACAGGTTTTCTTGTCCATTTTCTGCCAAGCTTCAGTTTTGATTCCTACTAGTGTCACAAAAGAAAGAACTGCACACATACTACCACCGAAGCCTTGTAATTATGTCGACCAATTACTGTGCCTCATTATTCTGAGAGCTAATCAGACGGCAACACATTTCTTGTGATTTCAATCGCTTTCAAGGCGATGTTGCTTAAAATATGATATGTGACTATATGAAATTATTAGTTTGTGATTAGATGTGTAAGAAAACATTTTAAAGTGGAGCTAGTTTGACCTGCTTTATAATTAAAGGGGCCGTCTACAGGTTTTACAAATGAGGGCTAAGTTTACTACAGACTAAAAGTCAGGATTTCTTAGCCTCTGCTGCTTCAAATCTAATTACTGTTTTTGAAGCCGTCTCTTGAGACCTAGCTTTATTATGGGTTGCATCACTTTGAGTCTATCTTGCCTGAAACTGACAGATAAAGATTTTATATTTCACAGAACTTCTGTCAAAAAAAGGGAATATTCTCAATTCAGAATTGTCTAAAATGTTTCACAACTATTTAATTAACTTTGAACCGTTGTGTTCTCAAGCAAGGTTGGTAATTGCCCCGGGACAAAAATACACACAAGCCGCTTGATCCCCTCAATGTTTCATTCAACTCTGCACTCTGTCTTTCCTCCTGCCCACAGAGGCTTGATTGAGTAGTTCTGAGACTGGCCTTGACAGGTTAAGTAGGGCACGAGACGCGGCTCACTGCAGGTCTCGGCCCGCTGCTAGCTCACATTATTTACCAGATACATCTGTTTGAAGACTTTTTTTAAAGGCCGATAAGTCAAGTTGTCGCTGGCACTTTTCCCCAGGTAGAGACTCATTTTGTACACAGAAGATCAAGGAGGACTTTGGGTTTGGCTGCAGCATTTGCAAATGGTAGCTTGTTCTTTCGTGCCCAAATAGACTCTGGCGTGTCTGCATAATGACTGCCACATTTGAAGATTCATGATAATTCAACATATTATGAAATCCCACACAGGGATGTGGTTTTCCCCCCAGGCTAATCGTCTAATCGTTTGATGCAGAGTGCTCTTGCCTTGTTTAGACATCTATCGAATAGAAAACTGTAATATGCTTTTATTTCCAAAGCAGATAATGCTGCAACCTGTATAATGCATGTGTTCATATCATTTCAATATTTGTGACTTTTTAGACTATGACTAGAGGCAGACTTTTTATTGGCGCCGTTTAATTTGTATAATAAATAGGCACAAGTCAAAAGATATTCAGCAAAGTTTTTTTAGCTCAAGATAATGAGGCATTTTATTCGATCAAGGAAATTCAATTGTTTTCCCATGGAATGAGAATATCTGACGTAGTACACAGTTAAATGTATTTACTCTACATGTCTACATTTTGATCCTGCTGGCTGTTAAACTTATTTAATTGAAAAATAGTAACATTAAAAGTTGACCGTTTTTCTCTTCCGGTAGTAACATAAAAATGCAAACTCTGTACTCAAATACTGTCAGTACATGAGTTAGAACATGTATTAACTAATAAAGGAAGGAGATTAATTTTGAGAGAAATAAAACCACCTGGAGGTGTAGTGGGAATTTAGACCGGAATAAATATCCATGATAAATTCTCAAATAACACAAATATTGCCAATAATCTAACGTAAGTAATGCAAATTCTAAAATCCCTACAAGAGCCAAAGCAGTAATGACTTTCTAACAATCGTGTGAGCTACCAAAGGCTTTCAGTTGGAGGCTCTTTGCCTCCATTTTTATTCCAAGTATCAAACTGAACCGATGACGTTGAATGAAGCTCATGTAGAAACTATTAATATTTGTTAAAGCAGACTTTAGTGCAACATCCCCACCTAAAGCCAATGTTTTACTTGACTGAATGACAGATGTCAGACATATCTCCTGCTTGTCTGTCTCCCTCTAGCTTTCAGGGACGTGGATGTTCATCTAATAATCATGAGCATAGGTCGAAGGTTGAGTCATTTTTTTCTCATTTATCCCTCCTATAAGGACTCTTCAGCTCATTGAAAGACAAGTGGACACATTCTAATGACATTTCTCATCCAATAGATTGATGGAAAAGACAATGGCTTGTGTCTTAATTCCCTCCACATTTTTAAGGATACTTGTTTATTTAAAAAAGAAACCTTGCATGTATTGACTAAATGTTTACCTCAGGGTGTTTCTAACATTACAATCAATATGTTAGGGGTGTCCTATTTTCTTTATCAACTCATTTCTGCTAATGCCCTTATATTTTTTTGCGTGATGTGGTTTCATGCATGAAAATAAATTGGGGAAATTGAACTTTTTCTGTTGCGATGAAAACTGCTGGCAATGAGAAAATTCAGTCCATGTTTATTCAACTGAGTCAACACCAGTCCGACTCATCTGATTATTTCTGTAAACTATTTAGCACAAACCAAGTCATTCAATAATGTGATCGCCACAAGCTTTGATTATTCAGAATTGGTTATTGTTTTTATGTAAATAAGGGATTGTGTTATTCAAAATGTCTATTGGCATCTGGTTGAATTTCATATCCAGTATTAATTTCTTCTGGCAATTCTTAGACAAATCAATGGGTTTATATTTGGTGGTTACATTTATAACTTCATGTCCCTTGACACATGCTTTGGTGCACAAAATCCCCCAAATTAAAGTAAAACATATAAATTAGATATTTGTCCTCCAGATCAACATGGATAAGCATTTTTTTTTTAATGTCAGGGCCCGACCATGGTGAAGAAACAGGATATTAGCTGTGGTCTTCCATGTTAAAGCTGCTGTTGTGTTGACCTGTCCATCCATCCCAACGTCCTTCCTCTGTGCTCTTTGTGGCTCAATAACAATGTCACAATACGTCCTGCTATAATCCCAGTGGACAACTGTACTACGTCACTGGAGGGTTTTCCACTTCACAGTAAATGTATGACGTTTTCAGGCTCTTGCTGAAACGACTGTTGGACCCATCGGTGGGACAGTCGTAGTTGTTTTTTGTTTCTGAGGGTCACTTTTTCAAGAGAAAAAAAGGGGCAGGAATATTTATTTATCCTTTTGCTCTCTCCCTGCCCTTAGCCCTTCTATTGCAGTCAGTTCCCATGTAAGACCCTCCTCCCTAAAATAGAGCAGCAGAGCCCTTGAGAGCGGATGCTGAAGTGACGGCATGTCATCTCTGTCCCATATCAGTGACTCACTGAGGCCTGTGTGCCCCGGCCTGTCACCGGCCTGTCGCTCTCTCTTGCTGGGCCAGTTGGCGGCACGATGTTTCACCACCTCAGTGTTGTTAACGCCAGCTCATAACAATCCTCCCTGTATGCAGATTTTCACAAGAGGAAGCACCTCTAAAACACCATTCTCTCATGACAGCATCTCTTGAACAGAAGTGTTTAACCTCTGCATAAAACAGAAAGACTGCAGCACCTCAAGGAAATGTGTTCATGCTTGTTACAATAGCTGGCCTGAGTCATTTTGACTGCTGGATGATTTGGTTTACAGCCACAGTGTACCCCTTATCCCTGAGGGTAGAGTAATTACAAATGTCCAAGAAATGGATTCCGCTAAACTCCCGGAAACAGTATGTAATTTCATTCGAGGACGCATACTTACTGCCCGATTTGCAAGTCGTCAGGAGCATAGGGAATGAGGAGGAATGTGACATATTTTCGGCTTTGGCATTAAGTAAAACCAAACCGAAGAGCTTTATGTGGCATGACATGTGCTGCGGGGCATCCGGTCCCCAATACAGAGCAAAAATGTATGATTGTAGCTTGTGGGCTAATAAAACCCACAAGTTAGGGTGTGGGTGGCTGTATTTCTTTGTTACTGACTTATAATGATGCAAATGTTTAAAAACACAGAGGGACACTATGTTATAGCCTCCGGGCTTTTGTGCAAAAGAGAACAAGTCAAATAAAGTCCATTGTATGATTAGTCTTCAGTATAGCTGAACCTTAAGACCTTTATTGACAAGAAAGACACAGAGACAGGAAGCACATTTCCATTGTTATGCAGATGATACTCAACTATATTTACCCATCAAGCCTGATGAATCCAATCATCTAAATAAAATGCAAGACTATCTCAAGGACTTCAAAATGTGGATGACCTTAAACTTTTTGATGTTAAACACGACCAAAACTGAAGTTATTGTACTTTGTGTTCGGGCGGCAGACAGCCTATCCGTTTTTAAGAGTTCTTAAGACCTTCCTTTTTGGTAAAGCTTATAGTTGATAAAAAAAATCTAATAAGAGTGCATTGACATAGACACGTTGTGCCTCTTCACCTATACATTTGAGTTCTTACTCTTTTTCCTTACTGATGGTATGCCATTTGGTTGTGTGTGTAGACGGTGGAAGCAGGGAGAGGCATATACGTGCCTTGATCCCTGCCGAGTCGACGCACAACTGTTGATTGGTGTCAGTGCTAAAAAACACTTTTTAGGAGCAATGCGCTCATGGTATAGATGTGGCGCACACATCTTAATTCCTAACCCTTTCCCTCACCCTATCCTAAGAGAGTGCATGTAAGTAGACACGTTAGTTTAGTTGCTATAGGCTTAGACTGTCGGGGGACACCTTACTTCTTCCTTCTCTCTGTCTGTACCTGTGTACTCTCATGTTCCGAATAACCCAGCTTCCCCCAAATGTCTTTTTAGTGTCTATCTACGCCAGGATCCTGAGTCGAGGCTAATCCTGTTGCTGTGGTCCTGCATCCTGGATCCTCGATCCTGAGTCCTGGACTTCGAGTCGTGGCTGGACCTTTATATATACAGTCTATGGGCTGAACCTGTCACTGAGGTCCTGCCTGACTCTCATCAACTACTTCCCTGATCGCTCCCACAGGATTGTTGACATCCTCGTGGATTCATCTTCTTATTACAGACACATGCATTTCCAAACATTTGGTCTACTTGGCTGTAAAATGTATTATCTCTTCGATTTACACACGGCATCTATTGCACGTCTGTCCGTCCTGGGAGAGGGATCCCTCCTCTGTTGCTATCCCTCAGGTTTCTCCCATGTTCCCCTTTAAACTGTGGGGTTTTTCTCTGGAAATGTTTCCTTGTACGATGTGAGGGTGTAAGGACAGAGGGTGTCGTATTCTCATATTGATATTCTGTACAAACTGTGAAGTCCACTGAGACAAATGTAACATTTGTGATATTGGGCTATATAAATAAACATTGATTGATTGATTGATGTAGTTTTGACTTTATTTATTGTAGGGCTAGTAATGTGAGTCAGACTGAGGTCCCTTTGTTGTAATGCCAATTAAGTTAATTAGTTTGCTGTATGTGATATGTTTTAAGCTAAAACATAAAAGACCAGGCACTCAAATTACAGAGGCGTATAACAGAGGAAACAGATTAGTGAGAGTTTGACTTCTCATGATCAATTAAACGTTAGCTATAAGTTAACATTTTGAAAACATGCATGTCTGCCACACTCAGTCTGCCACCACAGGCTAGCTTTTCTGTTGCCTGAACTTTATAATGGGTCAGTTTCCATCACAAGCACTCAGCGTTAAAGGTGAAATTCATTAGTCTTTTGTGAAATACCTTCTAACCTCGTTTGATAAAGGTCGACGACAGGACTGACCAAACTAAAAAGATAAACTCTCCCGAATGTTAAAAGTATATCTGAAAAGGGTGGTGGTTATTATGACAGCAGATGATATAAAATGTTGTGAATATATGTCAGAATTATTCTAAAAGGGGTATATAAATACTTCATGGCTATAATATACTTTTTTCTATTTCAGGCTTCTTTATATTTTTTTCAAGTATACTTTCACTTTTCTAATGTAGGAATAAAGGAGAAAATGTACAATTTACTTAACATTTTAAAGCCCAGAATATGCATTAAGGTTTTTTTAAAAACATCTTTGCTATTGAATATGTAAAAAGTGCTCAAAAGGTAGTCTTTTCTCTCTGTCTGCTACAAATGCATAGTTAACACTTTTAAAAAGAAGTCAAATCAACAGCATGCAATACTTTGTCGAGGGATATTTGCCACACATAACAAGAACAAATACATTCTCAAAATCCCTGGGTTGTTCACAATATTGTACAGTTTGCTTAAAAAAGCCCTTTTGAACAAATACAAAATCCACAGAGCTCTATATTACTTCCTTTTCATCACTTCTCCTGCAGTCAGCTCAATACAAACAATCAGAATACTAAGAGAGTCTCAGTCAATACTCAACAAAGGTTATCCATCGGATGCTTTAATGAAGCCCGATCCATACTGCTGTATGAGCAGCCCTACTGCTGCCTTTGTTTACACAGGAATGTATTGAATTTAAGCTATTTTTATTCCTCTCAAATGTATTTGCATTTGTGATTAAAAAATTACACACCACTTAATAAATGTACATAATGTATATGTCATTGATCTCACCTCTACTTCCCTGAGTCTTTGTATTCCTTAAAGGTCGGGAAACCGGCTCGAGATACACTTTTTGTTATATTCCATGGAATGCTCTTAACATCCGATAGCAATGAATATCTTAAGTGCTTTGACAAAAAATCCATAAAAAAATCTGTGGAAGCCGTAATACTGTAAACAGCACGACCAATAATTTTAGCCGGCCCGGCTAAAATAACTGGATGGCCTGCCTGCCTGTCAGCCTTCCATCTGTGCACACACTTATCTCGTGCCCTCATTGGTCATGTGCGCGTTCGTGTGTGTTGGAGGAGGGGCTCTGTAAGGAAGTGGCAGATTTGTTCTGGCTGTGTATTTTCAAATTTTAGCGCACTCGAGCTGGTTTCTCCAAAATTACCTACCTTACTCACCTAGGTCAAGGTCAAGAAAAATAGAGGTTGTTATTGCTGTACTGCAATTGGTTGGAGTTTAGGCAATGCACCCCACTGGGACTGTGATTGATGGAAAACCCTCTGAATAACTAGGTAGGTGGCTCTAACCGGCAGCGTACTGCTGCACTGCAGCCTCCTTTAAACAAACACACATCTTAAACTCACAGATTTACTCTCTTTCACATTCTTCCAGTGCCACAATGACAGACAGATATCCTGTAAATATGGCATTGCACAAACAGTCTACACAAATGTGTGAAATAATCTAGGTGTAGCTTTACCTGCTGTTTATTAAGCTGTACACATTGTTGCATGTCGAGCATTCACTAGCCAGGTTTCAGTCCAAATGTAGGCACACTTTACTACATTTAAAAATAAATGTACTAAAAACAATGCCAATTAAATGCTCTTAATGTGCTTGAGAGGCGAAGGACCCATTGTCATGTTATACCCTGCGTCATACTACGCTTTGTTTTTAACTCCACTGACCTTTGATAGGTGGACAGATGGAGTGACATTCTCCAGCTCAAATTGCCTTGTTCCAGAAACTAGTGATGATTCATGAACCGCAGAACAATTCACTGAGTATAAGACAATCGTGGCTTTTATGTTATCTGTGGAATTCTTCGCAAAAGCCAAAGCCTAAAGGAGATATCAGTATAGGTGTGACCAAGCAGAGAAAAATCATTTAAATATATATATACAAAAAAAAGATAAAACAGCTATGTAAACCAATAATAGTTGTCAAATTATCAAAATCCCAAAGAAAAAAACACTAGCGGATGCAGATTATTATCATCTGATATTTAAGAAGTGTTACATTTGAAATGGCAGAAAGTCTTGTTGCAATTTCCAGATATTAAAAGAGGTCCCTTGAGTTTCTCTGGTAATTATCATTAGTAGCAGTTAAGTGAATACTGTTCAAACAATACCTGTGTTTGTGTTTTATATTGATTTCTCTGTTTTATCCTTTCAACAATACCTGTGTTTGTGTTTTATATTGATTTCTCTGTTTTATCCTTTCATAAATGTGAGGACTAAAATGGCTATAAACAAGGGCTGGTTGGAGTAAACAGGGTTTTATTGCTCTGTGGGGGAGGTGTAGGTATGCAGACAGGGTGCTGGGTGGATGAGAGTATATTCTGCTTAAGATCTCTAGCATGTCATGTTTCAGGGAAGTCTACATATCTTGAATAGTATATGTGTGGGTTTAATTACTTTGTATTAATAATAAGCAGTCTGTGTAACCAGAAGTTGGAGATATGAGAGATGAAATCTTTGTGTTATCTTTGTGAGCAAGACCCAACTGTGGTCTCTGGAATGTGGGGGGATGTGTGTGTGGAGGCTGCAGAAATATGAGACAGTGAATGCCAGAGGTGTTTGTTTGAGATGACCGGAAAAGACGACCCGTTAAACTCCACCCCTTCCTGTTGGTGTTGGTATGAAAGAAGCTGTTCAGCCTTTTGTTCGCTCTCTCTTCTCGCGCTGCCCAGACCGGAGGGTCTTGCAGCACGTGAACCAGGGCAGGAGTAGGCATATTCCTTACATTACGGATATGATATGATATGGCTTTGTATGGTATGGTAATGTATTATATTGTATTGCATTATTACCTTTTATAATTAAAACAGATTATTGTTTAACCCTTGTCCTGGTTGTTTTGAGTGTTCCTTCTTTTAAAGCAAACTCATAGGAACGGCGCGGAGAAGTGCTATCTACTCCTTCACGGATCACACAAAAATACAGTTTTAGCCTGTAGTTCTAATTGCTCTAATGCCATTTCACAAAGGGATTCTTGGCTGCAGTCTGGATTAAACAGCAGCCTTTGGCATTTGTTTCATTAGCATAGATTCATTTTTCTCCACAAGAATTCAAAACTTCCATAATTATTTTCACTCCTCTGACTATGGAGCACCCATCGGCAGTGCATCTGATGTGATGCAACATGACCCATTGCAGATCATATTTTCCAAAAGCTTTCTGAGCAAAACAATAACACATGTCCACTGCAAAGTAAGCAAAAAGGGGTATTGGTATTTACTGAGGAATAGCAGGGTTTTACCTTTTAAAGGTTTCCCATTCACAAATCCACCTACTATAGCAGCTACTCTACGCCTGTGTTGACGGTTATAAATGCATAAAACAGATACAAATAAAGAAATGAGAGCTGTCATGAATCTCTATGTGTAACAAAGCCAAAAGATTTGTATATCTTGCACTAAGTGATTTCCTGCTGCTGCTATCCACCTGTCAGCCATTCTGACACCTTAGCTACTAACATCCCTCACTGTATCTCCTTCAGTAGCTGTTTTGGACTGGCTGCTCAAGTTTGAATGTTCAAACAGTCCTTTCTCTTTCTCCTTGACACATTTTCACTGACTCACTGACACATGCTGCTTGTTGACAGACAGATCTTTACATGAGAGACATGAGGTATCCTGTGAATGAATATGGATGGAGCCTTCCATCTGTCCATCTTCCATTAGGCCTCAAATGCTGACACTGAAGACATGAAGCAGGGAAAAGGTTGGAAAGAATCAGAAAATGGGCTTGGTGGGAATGAGGCTGTAATATTTCCCAGGAAGGCCAGGGGAAAAGCAGTCAAGGAACAGATGCAGTTGCATTTTCGTAAAGCCGAATGGGGAGGTGCAACATTTATAATAATGGCTTTCTGTCAATATGCGGAGAGCGAGGGTCAAAATAAACAACTTACGGGAAAGGGGTTTTGTTGAGACAGATTTTACAGGTATATGTATATATTTATATTGGAGTGGAAGCATATCCTAGCATGCACTGGGCAGAGGGGAGTTATACTCTGGACAGCAGGTTGTAGGTAAGAAGACAACATGTACTGAAGCTCACATTCAGACCAGAGGGCAATTAGGAGTCTTCATTCCACCTGACATGCACATCTCTGGATGTGTGGCGGGAGGAGAGCAGCATGAAGCCAAACCATCACAGTGACAGAGAGCTCTAATTAACCTAAATCAAATGTAACATGTAAAATAAACATTTCAAAACAGCACACATGGAAAGAAAATACTGAAACAAACTGCTGAGCAACATGTGTTTTGGTTGTATCTGATGCAGTGTTTATGCTTACTGTATTGATTTTGGCTGGCAGTGGTTTGAAGCAGTTTATTGTCCCCTGTGGTAGCCTTACATCTTTATACATTATTTAAACTTGGTGTGACAATCGTCTGCATGAATAGGTTCAGTTGCATCTGAAAGAAGTATAATTGTTTTTTGTTTTATTTATTGTATTCACCACTCAGGGTCATACAACTTGCGTGTCCAATATTTTGTAGCTCTGTTTTGGGCACCACCAGCCCTTCTGCAGCTCATTTTGTATTGCTGCAGTTGGGAGGTGGACACAATGCAAAATAAAAAAGGGGCTGCTTTGATCGGTTAGATGGTTTACTTAACCTTTCCTAACTTGTGAAAAACCGAAGGCGAGGTAAAACGGTAAAAATATTCTAACCACATACTGTAGTCACTCAACTGTATGTAGACTTTTATTTAAGTTGTCTAAAATACTTTTTGCTTACATATTTGTCCAATATTTTGCTTAGCTTTCATGTTGCCCATTCCTGTCTACCAAAACTGAGACGTGCCTTCTATAAAATACTGACTATTGATAAGTATTTCATACAACCCCAATATCAAAAATCCCTGACCCTCTAATAAAGAAAATCTAATATAATTTATTCAAGTGTTTTATTAATCACTTTAATTTTCAATCACTTTACTGGTGAGTTTCCATTGTTTCCCACATAAGTCCCTAACCCTAACCCTAATGTGGCATTTCAGCATAAAAACCCTTTTTAGAGAAAAAGTGTAAGCTGTTCTTGTGAAATCATGCTCTACCGCTTGCCTCGATTTAGCTCTGGAACATATCTCATATCTCTCCTCTCTTCATATGTATTTTTAATGACAGCCAGATATATCGTGTCCCTTGGGTGACTTTGAAACATTTCATAAAGTACATGGTACTACGTTAAATCAGATTATGTTACCAGAGTCTACACCTTCATGAATACATTGAAGACATTCTGGCCAGGATTTGCTTTGATTCATATCAGCTCAAATTTGGAAGTAAATTAATTCTTTCAGGAAATTATCATTTAAATGTGCATCAGAAAGGAAACCAAAGCTCTCCACGCTGACTGTGAAAGGGATTGTGTCTAATATTTAATAATATTAGGATTTCTGCAGATGAATAATGAAGTGCAAGTCAGAGTCTTATTTTGCTGCACCTTGAAGAAGGGAAAGTAATAAGAGACCAGTGACTTAGAAATATCCCCTGGTGATGTTTCTTTTAACCACAAAAAGCTCTTCGTTAGAAATGTAAGAGCATACTGGAGCTGCTATCGTAAACATCAGAGTTGGTGGTTATGAATGTACACCTTGGGAATCGTTTCTACGTCAGCAGCACGCTCAACTTCAGATTTCACATTCTCTCTGAAGAGGCTCACTGATCAAACTACTAAGTGTTCTTCGTTGTAGTTTTATCGTATGCGTTTCTTGCAAAGGCGGCAAAGAGGACAGGGCCAAGGAACGGAGACAGACGATGACAAGCAGCACCTCTTAGGAAATAATTATCTCTGTCTTCCCACCACAGCCTCCTGTGGGAGATCGAGCCATGATGGCTGCCAGTTTGCTGCACGGCTGTTTCCAAACCAAAGGCTTTGTTTGTCCCTCTGCGAGTGGAGTTGTTGACAAAGCTTCTGAGTGTTTACAGCAAGATTTTCACCAACAATCTCATACTCACAATGACATGGGAAATATGTCTGGCAGTTTACCATTGGCAATATGAGATAATCTCTTGTGACGGCTTATACACTGGAGGGACAAAATCATTCATTATGCCTCTTAAGTGCAACAGAAAGAATGTCTGATCTGATCAAAGCAAGAAGATATGACATATCATTTCCCTCAGTCATCTTGAAAAATGTATTTAAATATATTACTTAGTACCCAACCATAAAATGAGATCGTAAAAATGAATAGTCTACTACTTAACCTATGAAAATAGTTATATGCAGCGGTAGAAAATAAGGTAGTATATTTAACGTATACCGTAACGTAATTGGCACTATAAATGGTTTATACATTTATTATAGAGTTATACATTTCAGAGGGAGGTTTTGAACTTTTACTCAACTGCATATTTTATTCGACATGTTTACTTTTGAAAATTGAATGAATATGTCATGAAAAACATTCGAGTGTACAACATGCAATGCATTAAAGATTAAACCAGTAGTTTAACTTTAACATGTCAAACTTTTTGACATGTGGCCTTTTGTAAAAAATGGTGGTTCATACCTCCTAAAGTGACATTTCCCCTCTTAATTCCACAAATGCAACCAAAAAAGGAAACTATTAGAGACCAAATACTTAATTTTCTTACAGCCTATTCAGATATATCTAGTAATTATCTACTATTTATAATGATTGATTTGACTTGTGTCTATTATCATCCTTCAGGAGGGGTGAGGTGTGGGCTGACCTGGTGATGTTCTTAGTGGTTCCCGTTGAGAATAATTGTACAGCACATAAATGAAACTGATGATTGAAGGAAATCTGACCTATGAATGCTCTTAGTCATCCAGCAGCAATATGACAATTGAGGTGCCCCTGCTCCTGGTGAACAACCTCATTTAGCAGAGTGGGAGGGGGAGCTGGAGGAAGGCGGGGTGACTACGTCTTCGCTCATGGTGCTTCTTCGTTTGACAGGACGCTCTCCATCTGCTGGCGCCTGGAAGAGGGATGATGACCGGCCGCAGTGACATCACTCTGTAATACGCTGTAGGCTTTTAGGGAGAGTTGCGTAGTTGGAGATGATGCTTATTGAGGAAAAAACAGCAAGCAAGGAGACGAAAGCGTTGAATATTTGGGACGGTGACAGTGTGATAGGGTAGAGTTGAGGTGACTTTGATTTTGTTCCATCATTTAGATGTCTCAAGAGGAGAGCGGCCATATTGACTTCTTCATGACACAACTGACAGCAATAGTGTTTAATATTAGCAGATGAAGTGTTGCAGAAGTTTGTAGGCAATACAGAGCAACACAACGCATGCAGGCAACTTTCTGTGCGTCAAATGCCAAGGTTGATAATTAATTCATGGTATGTTCAATAAATGGACTGTTTCTGAGAAATGTTCAAGGGTGAGCGATGCCAGTTGTTTTCATTTGCCTCTCGTTTCCGTGGGAACACAGACAATGACAAGAAATCCTTGGTGACCTGATTGGCAATGTTGAGTACCTTTTGCCTCCATCAGCGCCTCGCAAAACACCTCTCATCTCATTTCTTTCTTCTCTTTTTTACGCATTGTACGCTTTAACGTGCAAATTAAGCACAGGGGATCTACTTTGCTGCTGCGTACAGAGGATAGCACTGCACATTAGGATTAAGGCTAATTTAAATGATAACATGTTACATGATAACATGTTGCATGGAGAAGACCACAAGCATATTAAATGATAAATACAAACAAAATGTGGATTCAAAAAGACATCCTTAAACCGAGACAGTGCTTACGTGGTAACAATACAGCTTCTATGACAACTGATAAATGAACCCTCTGCAGACCAAGGCCATCAGGTGTGGCTGAAAGCTAGTGGACCTTTTGATATCCGTTTTTTTTAATAAATAGAACATAAATATAGCTAGGCACAATAAACAGTATTTTAGGAATTAAAGCATTATAAAAGCTGATTTCATCCAATCCATCTTTAATCACTCATTATTTTATCATAACATCTATTTCTTCCACTGTAATCTTTTCTAAAAACCTTATTACTACAGGTTGAAAACAACTGGACCACCCTCACCTTTTGCACTTAACCAGCTGTTGTTTTTAGTTTAAATGTATGTTTTGTTTAAGACAGAGTGTATGACAAGTCAATGTGTAGATCATTCACTATAGCTATGATATGTACTATGCAGCAGTGGCCGTACAGTAAATCATTCTCATCTGCTTTAAAGAAAGACATGCTTGTCACAAAACAACACCATCATCTCTTCGGGGAGCAGACTCATTAAAGATTCCTCAGAAGACGGTACGTTAATGGCTGATGGTTAGAAATGTGAAACAAGGAGAGTGTCTTTCATTGGAAGTAGAGCAAATTCATGGATATAAATCCTTACGGATACAGCACTTCTTTTAAGTAAACACTTTGAATTAAAGTTCTGTTTAGAGACAGTTGCATACAAAATGAATTCAGTATGCATTCAGGGTGGGAAAACATTCTGAAATACAGTTCATAAAGCATACAATGTGTACAAATATAAATACTTTGATCATCCTTAAGACACATATTGTATGAAGGATTACTCAAAAGGAAAAACAACAAGCTTGAGTGTCAATTCAGTGTTGGAAGTTCTAAACATAGCTGCATGGAAATGCACTTTCATCTCCAAATGCATCATCAGCCCTGGGATCACTACCTTCAAAAATGTACCAAGAGCCCCCATAAAAAGAAATCAAAGGTCCGACATGCATGAGAAGTACAGATCAAAGAAACTGGTAAAGAAGTGTTTTGGCATTGAATCTTTATTTAAAAACCCACTAAAATACTGATGGTACACGTGCTGAGGGTCGGTCATTTGTCCACAGATTCTGCAGATGAGCTTAACCGTTGTGTGACTGTCGGATTGTCCGTACAGTCTTCTGCTGCTTCCTCTTCTAGGACGCCTGCGCCGTCATCTGTCGGCGTCAGAGTGAAATAGCTTGTGTGTTGAAATTTGAGCACTTCGTTACCCCAGCTGGTCCATCCAGGTAGAAGACTTCTGGCAAACAACTCCAAGCACTTGGCTTCAGCTCCAAGGTAGGGCTTCAACACCTCTACAGAGAGAAATGAGGAAGAGGAATTAATGTGGCATGTTTGAATAAACTCGGGTGCAAACATAAGTCGATTTTTAGTATTTATAAAACAGTAAGCAACCCCCCCCAAAAAGAGTTATGCCTTTGGTTTGCTAAGTCATGGCTAAAAACAAGATTTAAGTAGCTCTTAAAAGAATAGATATTTGTTCACTACTGTCAAATTAAACTTTAAATAAAACACAGTTTTCATTAAGGTAAGGCATGTGATCAACAGAAGATGCTGAAGATAGCCAAGCCCTAATCTTTCCAAAAAGAAATTCACATTGTGTGTGTATCCGGAGGATCAAAAAGGGTAAGGCAGATGCTATTTACACCCAGGTGTCAGTAGCTAACAGTGCTATTTACACCAGGGTGTCCGTAGCTAACAGTGCTATTTGCACCCGGGTGTCCGTAGCTAACAGTGCTATTTACACCAGGGTGTCCGTAGCTAACAGTGCTATTTACACCCGGGTGTCCATAGCTAACAGTGCTATTTGCACCCGGGTGTCCGTAGCTAACAGTGCTATTTACACCAGGGTGTCCGTAGCTAACAGTGCTATTTACACCTGGGCTACACATTAGATACTGTTTTGGATGTATAGGTATTTATGGAAATGTTTCTTTGGGGAAAAAGGGCTAAATAATAACCAGCCTGAGAACACATTTGAAATTCAATTATTTATCAATTTATCGACAAGTAGCTAACATTGTGGCTTTCAGGGCCATGGGACCTGAGGCAGTTATCTTGAGATGAAACATTCAGATAAGTTTACTGCACTGCATTCATTTCTTAAGGAGACACTTTGCTCCATAATCGGCAGAGGACAACACTGTCAACAGCCCAGCTCCTTCACACACCTTTATATGTGGAGAAAGGCAGAGACCTTGAGTCTATAACAGATGATATTATAGGGCCAGCACACCTGACAGATACTTTTCACATCCTCTGCCTCGGTGCTACTCTGTCTGCTCTTGTGCATGCTCAAACCACCCTACCCTGACACTCGCCTCAGCCAACACTCAGTGAGTTAATGACCTCAAAAGCCTGATACCCAAACCCATCCAGCCTGCACAATGTGGTGTCCTGCCTCCCGTTTCCTTTGCACGTCAGAGAGACAGAGTCACAGAGGAAAGGCCAAACATGCAGCTCTCCAACTAACTCAACCTTAACCGGTGACTCAGCTCTCAAAGTTGAACAGGGAATAAACGGTCTAATTATCATCTTAACTCTGAAATGGAACAATGTATAACACTTCTGCAGAGAGGCCTAAGGCAAAGGAAGATGTAACTTAACTACACTTGACAAGAACCCTGCCTTACAGGGTCTTCGTATTCCCCCTAAATGTAATTCAACCCTGACAAACTAAGAGCAAACTAATGTCGCACAGGACACCAGTTCAATTACAGTATCGTTATTTATTCCACACTTTCAAATATCAATTTTCTCGAAACACTGCTAATCTGAGTTGTTTAATAATCTTATAAATATGGCAATACATTATAAACATAGTTGGAATATTTTAGTCTATCTTTCTTATGAACTGTTTTCAAGATATCATCTATGAATTCGACTCGCATCACAGATGTGGAGTCCCACAGGGTCTTGTGTTTTGCCCCATCTTAATCTTCTTTAAATTATTTCTAATTGTACAGTTTATATCCCAAAATAACATACAATCCCACTTTTGCACTGTTGCCTCCAGTCCACACTTGTACACCATATTATACATCCATGGTATACACCCAATAAAATAACACATGTTTCTCTCTTTATCATTCACTGCCAAAAAAAACTGATTACAAGTATTTTACTTATTGGTCGGTTTTATGAATATAAAACTGTACGAACAAACCCAAAACACGATGCCGCTCCTTAACGAACCAAAGTGATTCCAACCAAAATAAAAAAATAAACCTGCAATATGACCTCTGCTTAAAAGTGAAGATGTAAAGTGGTAGAGCTGACCAAGGAAATAACTATTACAGCTGCCAATGAAACACATTGATACATAGCTCAATATGATGGATCGTATTCTAGTCAACACTGATGCAGCCCTAACAAATGGCGAAGTGCCTCTTCCTGACAGCCAATTAACCACTAATTATATTACGTTGGGGAGGGAGCTTTTTTCACAATTGCTATGGGGTCCTAATTAATAGGGGCTTGTTGTACAGAGAAATGCAAGCACATTTCTTTCCTGCCGCTTGACCATCTGGCTTGGATGTGTTGTATCAGTAATAGTGTTCCATATCTCTCCATAGCAACCAAATATGTCAGTGATCTGAGCCCTATATGAGAGGGGAGGGGTTTCTCAACGCTGCAGACTCCAGGGTTGTGGCTTCACACCAGAGGCTGCCCACTGGCTCTAGCACACAGGACATGCTCAACAAAATTGCAGAATAATTACAAGGACGGTAGCTTGAGATGAGAGTAAGAAAGTAAAGGCTGATTAATGCCAAAGGTCTTGGAACATATTTTTGAAATTTCAACCAGTTGCATAATTCATTGCATGAGTAAACAAAATTAAAAAAACTTCAAGCCCTGAGGTGTTTAATGATCAAGTGAAATAGTTAAATAAATAAACAGCTTTATTAGCAGCTCTGCAAGAGTTGGGTCAGGCCCTTCTAATATTTCTGACAACCTGCAATTACAATTGTTTTCACTCACAGCATTGAGCCACGCCCAACAACAACAACAACAACAACAACAACAACAACAACAACAACAACAACAGAGCTTTCAGATTTAAAACCGATTCAAATGAGGTGCACCACAGTAACAGATGCTGCTTTTTCTTTCTGGGAATGTAATAGTACACATTTGTTTAAAATGTTTACTTTTGTATTTAATTGTTAGTGCCATTACATTTGCAGCTGTGCACATCTAAATAAAGATGTCTGGATTACAACTCAAAAAACGAAAACAGCAAATAAAGAAAATAATTAAACCTGTTCTGATTAAACCTGCTGTGAGTGTTAGGCATGAACTAAGAATCACAGGAGATAGAACAGAATGTGTGTGCTAATCCACTTAATCTCTATGCTATCACAGCTCCACTATGGCATGATTATGATTGAAATAAAAATGTTTAGCAATATCGAGCCACTTCCATGAGGTGGAGGCTTTCTGAGTGTCTGAAAGGACGCCGGTGAACACAAGCTGTGTTTTGCACTCCATACTACACAATAAATCGCATTCCCCTGAGAGGGAGGGACATGACGTCAAGCCTCTTATTCATAGATCCTGCATATTCATTGTCAAGGTTTTACATTGATGCAAAGTAGCAAGGGTCCGTGTTGGAAGTCAAGTCTTCTTCCAGAACACATTTGATTAAAACGTGCTTATCTGACAAATCAAACCGGTCACGAGTTACCTTATTGTGAGAGGATTCATGCATGTTATTTTTGAGAGGTTATCTCTCAACATAATTCATAAAGAAATTGCCTATGTTGGAAAAGCAACTTATACATTTAAAAGTGTGATTTTCCACTTATAAAATGACAATACTTATGAACACATTACTTTAGTGGTTTGGTTTCTCGTATAACAAAACAGTGTAGAAGTGTCGTGTTCCAACATGGAAACAAATGAAGTTTGCGTACATTTCAACCATGCAAACCTAAACAACTGACTCCGTTTTAGTGCCTTAGCTTTTTCTTATGTTATAGGAGACTCTTATCATTGGATTTATCAAGAAAGATAACAATCTCTGATGTTGCAGCATTGCCCTCTAGTGGCACAGTAAAACACATACATGTAACAGTGCTGTATTTCTTGGACATGCCAAGCATTCAGAAACATGCTGGAATATTTACCTGAGAGTGAGGGCTTCTGGGAATGGAGAGCTGATGGGATGCTGACAATCAATCGCTGATCCTCCACAGGAACCTCTGATGCCTCTGAAGAGCTGAAAAAACAACATTTTATCATTGAATTGTTATAGCATAAATGGTATGTAAAGTGACACAGACAAGTCACACATATTTTACCGTGTTTCGTTATCTGAAGAGGCACGAAATCGTCCCAGCACCAGCACTTCATATGGCTTCTTATGATGAGAATCCAGTGGAAACACAAACTCTCCAGATGTGGTCACCTAAGGAAAAAAAACAACTGAAAACATCTGGAATCTCTCCAATAGCTCAGATGTTTATGATTGAGACATACAAGTTTCTGTACCTTGATCCAGAGCCATTCAGCCACAACTTCTACCCCCCAGTGTGGAAACAGCTCATCACGGACAAACCGCAGGTGGCTGGGCCTGTTTGTGACCCAGGTGACCACTAAACAGTTTGGGGAGGCCAGTAAGGGTATAGGCATCCGTTTTAGCTGGGATGAGGGCAAACAACTGTATCTTTATTGAGAAAATAAGGTAAAAACAATTATAATGTTATTATATGTAATGCAAACCCTTCTCTACTTTATTCTTAAAAAGGTCCTGACTGTCACATTATATACTGTAATATCACTTTTTAAATGGATACAACTCAGGGATCTTCAGTAAACATTTCTTCATTTGAAGGGGTTATAAGCAAGGATACTGGGAGCAACATTACTAGGGGTAATGTATATAGCTTTTGAATATACTGTCTTATTTTAATTGTATACAGTTAATTTTTCCGACATTTTCCCGAACCCTTTAGCCTGTTTTTGTGCTGTTGTAATCACTAGAAAAACTTATTTTCACACTTCAAATGTCAAATTACCTGCGACTTCTTTTGACAGACTTGTTTTCCCACGGTGGATCCATCACTATTAAGTCAAACCTTCTTCCATCTGTGTGAGAAACAATGTAAAAAAACATGTATCTCTTTTTTTGTATCTATAAGGAAAGCAGTTACCACAATCCTGCAGTGATGACACCTGTAATACATTTTGTCAAAGCTTTTCCAGATGGTCTGACTAATATTTACAAAATGTTTTACTTCCTTAGATTGTACTCACAGTGGACTAGGGGTTGTATTTTTGTGAAATCAGAAAGCAGAAAGGCTGTGTGTGGTGGTATTACATACTCCTCTCCCATCAGTGTGACCACTGTTGCCCAGTCTTCCCTATTCTCTGTGACCCGAGAGAACAAATCCACATGTGACGTACTGCCATCTGCAGTAACAAGTGGCTGAGCACACTCCTCCTGCTGCTGCTCGTCGTCCACTAGAGGAAGCTCTTTGGCCATTTCACAGAGAGCGGCAAGGCTGCACTCCTGAGAGGGAAGAGGCTCCTTCACCGTGTCTGTTGTTGAAGTGCCATTAAGATATCCCAGAGATCGGGCAGAATCCACCAAGGACTTGGTTCCCTCCAGAACGACAGACCTGATCTGCATCAGCAAACTTTATATTATTGTGTATGAAATACAACTTTTAATTCTCAGTGATGAAAAGATATTTAATACAATTTTGAGGTACTTTTGTTTTTGTCATTTCATTTTCTTTCACAGGTGCAGCCAAGACTTAAGTTAGAAAAAGAGATTCAACCTACCTTCTTATGGAAAGCCTGTGAATCAATTTCCCCCTGGTTGAGTTCACTGTGTTTTCTTTTCCTCTTCTGAAAGTTAAATAAATTACAATTTATGTATTTTTCTTCACACAAAGCAGATACACTTTTTTTTTCAGGGAGAATGTTAGATTTAAAAAAAAAAAAAACACACACACTTACATATAACAGTAGCCTATGTGTCTCTGATTGCTTTACTACGTTTAAAAAAAGTTTAATGGGAGTTATTACAACTCTGATTCCTGAAGAGACCTCATACACTAATTTCTCAGTTTGTAATACAGTGTAATACAACAGCCATGCATCAAATACAAATTCAAAAAACCTATTTTATAGTCTGCTCATGTTGGTGATTGTAAATCGGTGGGTAACCAGCAGTTGTCGCTGTATAGATGTTTGAGCCCCTGATTTACCTTCGTTGGTTTGTCTGTTTTCTGCAACGTTTCTATGTTTCCTCCATCAGCAGCAACACTAGCAATCGCATCCAAATGGCCTTTTAAGATCTGAAAACACTGCCCTTTGAAACGGCAATTCACATGTGACTTCTGATTATTTTCTCTTACACGGATGCATTGCAAATATCCCTTATCAATGAGGGAGCGTGCATCCAAAACACAGCCCTGCGTGTTTACCAGCACCACGGACATCATCAAATCTGTGGCTTTATCTGGCATCAACGCATCACAAATGTTACAAGTAGCTCGCTGTGTCGCGGTGCAGCAGCCATGTCCCGCCCAACAAAAAAAACACAAACCGTATCCACACAACGGGGTTTCTCTGAAAATGATACCGAAGGCAGAGCGCCTTTTACAACTTAGCGCTGTGTTTCTGTTTCCATTTCGCGGAAGTAGATGCTGTGTCCAATGAGCTTCCGTACAAGCGAACGTGCGTGAACTGCACGCGAACTAACTACGAAGAGAGGGCATAGTGTGTTTGAAGCTGAAGGCTGGGAGAGCTGCATAACATGCAGTTCAATCGCCGAGGGTATTTGTAAAAAGTCTGGGACGACTGCAAACTGCATGGCACATGTAGCTTAGCTAGCTAGTGAACGTGAGCTCCTATACATTGAGGTTAAGAAGGTGTTTCTCTCTCCAGCCTTCATGGAAGGAGGAAAAGTACGCAGAAGGATTCGTATTTACGACTGCCGCTCCAAAAATGGGGAGAAAGTTAACCAGGAAATACTGGAAACGAGTGGTTTGGACTTCAAAGGCTTTATTAAACTTCTGCACCGGGTAACGTACATTTTATTTACCTGTGTTAGAGCTCACACGTGACTTCAACAGGATACCTAATATTCATGGTCAGTTGGTGTTGATCTCCTACCACCAGTGGCCTAAGGGTGGCCACTGGGGCTAACGAAAATCTTGGGGTGGCACACCAAAACCAGCAATTGAATTGTTCTAAAAGTATAGACTGAAAACAATGGCAAAGAGAATCATCTACCGATATACTTTGGTTTCTTATTTTACATTTTCTGATACTATTCATCTGAAGTGAATATAATATGGATAGTTAACATTTAACTTCAAACAACATTTAAAATAACCTTTTTTTGTGTTATGTATACGGGTCATTCTACTGAATTGATGCAAAGTTAGGTTGGAACAGTTTTGAAATGTTGTATGTTTTTTCCCCAAAACTTTGTCAAACATTTTTTATGAAAAGTAGATAAACTATCATTCATCATTATAGAGGAGACAATTAAACAAATATTTTTGAAATGTTGTGGAAAATTGTTAATAGTTTTGAAATGTTTTTTCCCCAAAACTTTGTCCATATATATGTTTTACCATATCTAAATTACACATATCTAGTTAAATAACCGTACATTTTTATATCGTATTTTCAGACTGTATTGGAATGTTCTTCCTCTAATAAATCAGTGACGCAACAAAGAAACAAATTAACACTCACTTTTGATATTCCTTAACAGACATTTGGGATCCGTTCAAATGAAACATTTGTGTTGGCCACAACAGACAGAGCAGTCCTGGATTCTAAAATATTTGGTGAGTAAAAAAAACATTTTTTATGAAAAGTAGATAAACTATCATTCATCATTATAGAGGAGACAATTAAACAAATATTTTCGAAATGTTGTGGAAAATTGTTAATATTTTTCTGACTTTGTTCTGAATTTGTTTTCAGTTTTGAAACTTGACCGTTCATGTAAGAATTTATATATCAGTCTACATAGTACAGATACATTATCTTTTATTGCAGACGAGCTTCAGGATGACAGCACCCTCCACTTGTTGAAACAGAAGCACCAAGCTCTGGCTGCGGCGACAGAAGAGAACATCAACTTTACTCCTCACTATGATACGCTGATACAGAGTGGCACCTATGAGTACTGGGCTAGCAGGGGACAGAACCCATTGCGTAAGTTCTTAAATAATCAAAGTAGAATGCATGAAAGGGACATAATCTGCATATACTTATTGCCTGCTACTTCTTCTTGCATTTTCCCAGCATACTCACTTGCTGAGCTGATCGACAACGCTCTTTCAGCCACAGCTAAAAACCAAGGAGTGAGGAAGATAGAAATACGCATGGTTGGTTCTGAATTTGCAAATCCTTAAATGACCAAATACTTCGCCTTATTCTTTTGCATCTTGGTTAACCATTCATGTCATTTCCATAAAGAGTTCAAAGTCGTTGTCTTTCTTTACTGATGTCGGACCTCTCTCTACAGATGTTTGATGACACTCTCGGGAAACCTGCAGTGATTGTTTTCGATAACGGATGCGGGATGACCTCTAAACAGCTCAAAAACTGGGCTGTGTACAGACTCTCTAAGTTTACCAGGGATGTCGGCTCCTATGGAAGGTTTGTTTGCTCTACCTTCTTCACTTTCTAGCTTTAAATCAGTCATGTAATTTCAACGTAAGCTTTCAATATTGTACCTTTTTAGTTTAACATGCCCAGAGTTTGATTATAATTATTTTTTTCACAGTGAGGGTGAAGGATATGTTCGGCCTGATCCTGTCCCTCGCAGTCTCAACAGTGATATATCCTTCTTTGGAGTTGGAGGAAAACAGGCTGTTTTCCACATTGGAGACTCAGTCAGGGTTAGTCTTCAGTGAATATAGTTTCAAATGAAGCAATACCAGACACTTAAACAAACACTACCATAAGAAGGAACACTAATGTATCACTCACACTCTTTTTCTTTACTTTTTGGTTTCTAAAACCTTTACAACACTGAGGAATGATCATTTGTGTCTTCTGCCTAGACACTAGAGATATTGCTATATTTATACATGTAATGTGCATTGACATCTAAATAAACAGTGAAATAAAATAGATAATAAATAAATACGGCATTCAAGTTTTCTACCAGGAATGTGTGCCAGCATGTATTTGTAACGGGTCTCACTGTTGTGAGTGAGCAGAAACTAATGATAGATTGGTTTTGTTCGGTGTTTTAGATGATCAGTAAACCATATGGCTCCCCGGATGTTCATGAGATGGTTATTTCCAAACAAGACTTTGAGAAAAAGGTGAAGAACAAAGAGGATGTTTACAGTGGGATCATTCGAAACAGGAAGGTAAGTACTCTGATTGAATGAAGTCGGTGCTCGCTTGTAACTTCAATAACAATGTTATCGAGCTTTTTTGAAGCTCTTTGTGTTAAAGTCTCTGCTATTTATCCTCTGTTTGATATCTCAACCCCCTCATGCAGCCCGGCGACTTTTCACATGTGAAAACAAATGATGAGCGCTTCCTTCATAACCTCATCCTAGAGGAATCCGGCAAGGAAAAGTTCACGGCTGTGGTCATTACAGGAGTCTTTCCTGATCACATCGCTTTTCTAAAACAGGATATCAAAGTGTGGACGAGACAGCTGGCGTAAGTTCATTTACCCGCAACATTTGATATTAACTTAAAACTCTTAACAGGTCCAATGTTTTCAGCTTTAACTCATAAAAAATGTTTTGACCATGTTTCAGTGAAGTATACCACTACTACATTCATGGAGTCAATGGAAAGGAAATGAGAGACAGCTCCGCAGACTCGGATTGTCACCCTGAAATAAAAATCATGGTGAGGTTCCACATTCTGCTGATGCTTTTAATTGAGTCTTTCTCTGCTAATATTCATTATCTCTTTCGAACAGATCAGTTTACGTGACAAGCCTCCCGTTGTGATGGATCTTAGAGAGGTGGAAAACGACATTCAGACTATGTACATAAAATCAGCTGTGGACACGTTTGAGTTTAAGGCCACCACTGCACAAGATGGCGGCACAGTGGATGGACTCATTCGGTATCATCCCTTCCTGTATGACAGGGAGACTTACCCTGAGGACCCTAATGCTGTGCAAGGTATTCAAACTCTTGAATATGACAATTTAGAGCTTTGGATCAAAACTGTGAATTTCAATGTTTGTCTTTTGTCCATCAGCCCCTGATGATGAAGATGATGGTGATAATGAGCCTGGAGTCCTGCATCAGGAAAGAAGGAAAAGGCCGATATTTGACTGTTTCTGGAACGGACGGCTCATACCTTACACCACAGTGTCTGAGTAAGTACTTCAACTATTTTAGCTTATGTTAGTGCAAGAAAATGTACACAGTCTATGGAATGGGCTCATTTGTTTTTTTGCAAAATTCCGATGAGGACATTTATAATAATGAGACCGGAACTTTGGTCAGAATGTACATAATATAAGCCGGTTAATTGTTTTTCAAAGTAAAAGAAGATTAAAGGATACCCAAATTCTAATTAGGGATGCTCAGATCAGGGTTTTTGGCCCGATACCGATCATAGGGTGGGTGGGGGCAAGTTTTATTGATAGAGCACATTTAAATACGATTTTTGGTCGAGCCAAAGTGCTGTACATGTAATAAAAGCCCACTACTAAAATATAAGAAAGAAATATAAAAACAAAGCATAGGGAAATGTCAGGTGTCATACTCAGCTCTGACTAAAAGGCCAGAGAGAAGAAGTGTGTCTTCAGTGGAGATTCAAAAACCCCTAGGGTCTGGGCAGACTGTTCCAGAGCCTGGGGCCAGCTGCTGCGAAGGCTCGGTCCCCTCTGGTTTTGAGCCTGGTCTTGGGCACTATCAGCAGCAGCTGGTCAGCAGACCTTGAAGCTCTGGCAGGGGTGTGGCGATGGAGGAATTCAGCTATATAAGCCGGAGCCAGCCCATTTAGGGCTTTGAAAACAAATAAAAGGAGTTTAAAATCTATTTGAAACCGAATTGGAAGCCAGTGTAGTGTGGCCAGAATTGGGGTGATATGGTCACGCTTTTTATGGCCAGTCAGAAGACGTGCAGCTGCGTTCTGGACTAGCTGCAGGCGTCTAATTGAGGCCTGGTCCATACCCACATACAGAGCTTTGTAGTAGTCCAGTCTCGAGGTAACAAAGGCATTAATAACCCTTTCTAGGTCTTTAAAAGATAAAAACGACTTGGTCTTGCCCAATAGTCTTATTTTAAAAAGCAGGTTTTGACTACGGAGCTGACCTGCTCATCAAATTTAAAAGCGCTATCGAAGGTCACTCCAAGGTTCATAACAGAGGGGAGGATGTTTTTATTGAGAGAGTATCAACCGGAGAGGCTGGGGTCCATAAAAGATGACCTCTGTCTTGCTCTCGTTGAGGTTGTCCAGGATTTGATCTCTGTCAAGCAGCCCATCAACGGCTGTAGTGAGTTATTGACGTTTGATTTGAGAGGCTTTGGGGATCTTCCATTTAAAGTGTTCTATTGTGAATTGTGTAGCAGTTTCCGTTTGCCGGTAATTACCGGACTATGACCGGTAATATATGCTGATGTGTAAGACTAATTTAATGGAGCTCATTTTTATTTTGCTTCAGTTTATAATTGTAACAGATCGAAAAGTTCAGATTCATTTTTCAATAAATGATGCACTTCCACAAACAACATCATTATTACATTCAAACAAACTACTTATACTAGATGAAGTATATTATTCAAAAGTTTACATTAACTTTGGTTAATAACACGGGAGAAATAAACGGAGCCTCTCTTGTTGCATATAGCTTAGGGGTGTAACGGTATCCGTATTCGTCCCGTACCGTCACGGTTCGGCACATGCAGTCACACGGCAATACGTCTTTTTTTACGAGTGGGAAAAAAGTCCGTCACTCAGGGTAGTATTACACTATATATAATCCAGGGGGCGGTATTGCGCCTAAAAGCCAGCCGCCCGTAAATAACAAATGAAGAACAAGAACAAAACAAACACAATACATGAAGAAGAAAAGTTAGTAGCTACGGCGAGTTCACACAACACACAGGAGCTAGAAGACCCACCTGCTTCTTTTAAATCAGCTGTGTGGGAACATTTCGGGTTCCCTTTGGACTACAACAATGATGGGGTGCGAGTTGTGGATTGGACGAGGACGGTGTGTCGGCGTTGTTCGACAGCGGTGCGGTATGCTAGTGGTAACACGTCAAACATGCTCAATCACATCCGAGTCAGTCTCAGTCCCCAGCGAGGGTTTCCTCGACGGCAGGTGACATAGTTACCGCCAACAGATCTGCCCTCACTACTGACAACGTAGACAAACTCATCTTTTTGAAGAAAAACTTGAAAATAGAGTAAACCTTGAGTACCTTTATTTAGGCATAATGGCCTCACACACTCACAAGTTAATTACACATGTTAGACATTGCTCCTAAAGGTACAGATTTTATTTTGTTTTATATTTATTTTATATTTTGACATCAGAAGATGTTATACAGTTCTGTATTGCCTTTTATTGATTGTGATTGAAACACTTTCTTATTATTTATTTTAATATTTTCAAGACATTCTTTTTAGTTGTACAGCTTATTTAACCTTTTTGTTTGACATCAGCCATTATAAATAATATGGCCATCTGAGTGTGTGTGTTACTGTTTGTGGTTTGTTTTTAACTGTGTAATATAGTTAATGATTCCAAAAGTTAGAGTTCCTTATTTTCATACCAAAAGTTGTAATACTGTTAAAAATAAATAACAGCAAAAAAAATTATGCATTTGGGACTTTTCTTTGCTTTTCCTTGTTGTGCCGAACCCGTACCGAACCGTGACCCCCAAACCGAGGTACGAACCGAACCGTGACTTCTGTGAACCGTTACACCCCTAATATAGCTATTTTATTGTCTTTTTCGGACACCTTGAAAAACTGCCAGACCGCTGAAGCCATTTTGCCCTACGTTTTTAAGACCTTTGACCAACAATGTCACCTGTTACAGGTGACATTGTTGGTCAAAGGTCTTAAAAAGTTCATTAAAAATTATTTTTGTATTGTTCCACTGTCTGGCAGTAAATACCCTCCAAGTGCTAATACCACAACTTATGAAGATTAATGTTTTGCATATACAACAGGTGAGCAGAATTCATCAGGTTGCCATGGTCAAAGTTTAGTTCTCTAGAAAGAAAATCCCGAGTACCTTTCATTTCATTAAGGCCAATTAAATATATAATTGGATTTATTGTAAAGAGGCATGTTTTACTAAACTACAGTCATTATGAGTGAAACAGAATGATTAAGTAAAATATGAAATGAAAACTGTAATTATGTAGTTAAATATTTACCTTGATTAAAAGTGATGTATAGATTCTGTGTAGGTGTAAGGTGAAGCAGAGTACCAGAGGCTAATGAATCATCAATTGGAATGCAGTTAATGGCTTTGGGAGAAGCAAGGGTGAAACATGCATCCATAAATTCTCTAAGAGCAGGACACTTTCAGCATGGCGATCACTTAGAGGTGTTTTGAAGTCGAAGGAAAACAGAGTAAGAAGCCCCTCAGATGTCATCTTATAATAATGCATTCTATTTTTTATTAGAGCGCTTTGAGCACCTGCAAAAGCACTTAAATCCCCTTAGCTATCATCTAAACATCCCCACCATAAAACCATAAAATCCCTTTGTCCTTGTACCATTTTCATATCCCCCTTTTACACTTCCTTTGGCCCTCCTGCAATGTAAATCCTTAACATACACTGAACAAAAATATAAATGCAACACTTTTGTTTTTGCTCCCATTTTTCACGAGATGAACTCAAAGATCTAAAACATTTTCTATATACACAAAATAACCATTTCTCTCAAATATTGTTCACAAATCTGAAAAGATCTGTGATAGTGAGCACTTCTCTTTTGCCGAGATAATCCATCCCACCTCACAGGTGTGGCATATCAAGATGCTCATTAGACAGCATGATTATTGCACAGGTGTGCCTTAGGCTGGCCACAATAAAAGGCCACTCTAAAATGTTCAGTTTTATCACACAGCACAATGCCACAGATGTCGCAAGTTTTGAGGGAGCGTGCAATTGGCATGCTGACAGCAGTAATGTCCACCAGAGCTGTTGTCCGTGAATTGAATGTTCATTTCTCTACCATAACCCGTCTCCAAAGGCGTTTCAGAGACTTTGGCAGTACATCCAACCGGCCTCACAACCGCAGACCACGTGTAATCACACCAGCCCAGGACCTCCACATCCAGCATGTTCACCTCCAAGATCGTCTGAGACCAGCCACTCGGACAGCTGCTGCAACAATCGGTTTGCATAACCAAAGAATTTCTGCACAAACTGTCAGAAACCGTCTCAGGGAAGCTCATCTGCATGCTCGTCGTCCTCATCGGGGTCTCGACCTGACTCCGGTTCGTCGTTGTAACCGACTTGAGTGGGCAAATGCTCACATTCGATGTCGTCTGGCACGTTGGAGAGGTGTTCTCTTCACGGCTGAATCCCGGTTTTCACTGTTCAGGGCAGATGGCAGACAGCGTGTGTGGCGTCGTGTGGGTGAGCGGTTTTCTTATGTCAATGTTGTGAATCGAGTGGCCCGTGGTGGTGGTGGGGTAATGGTATGGGCAGGCGTATGTTATGGACGACGAACACAGGTGCATTTTATTGATGGCATTGTGAATGCACAGAGATACCGTGACGAGATCCTGAGGCCCATTGTTGTGCCATTCATCCACAACCATCACCTCATGTTGCAGCATGATAATGCACGGCCCCATGTTGCAAGGATCTGTACACAATTCCTGGAGGCTGAAAACATCCCAGTTCTTGCATGGCCAGCATACTCACCAGACATGTCACCCATTGAGCATGTTTGGGATGCTCTGGATGGATATACAACAGCGTGTTCCAGTTCCTGCCAATATCCAGCAACTTGGCACAGCCATTGAAGAGGAGTGGACCAACATTCCACAGGCCACAATCAACAACCTGATCAACTCTATGCGAAGGAGATGTGTTGCACTGCGTGAGGCAAATGGTGGTCACACCAGATACTGACTGGTTTTCAGACCCCCCCAATAAAGCAAAACTGCACGTTTCAGAGTGGCCTTTTATTGTGGCCAGCCTAAGGCACACCTGTGCAATAATTATGCTGTCTAATCAGCATCTTGATATATCCACCTGTGAGGTGGGATGGATTATCTCGGCAAAGGAGAAGTGCTCACTATCACAGATTTTTTCAGATTTGTGAACAATATTTGAGAGAAATGGTTATTTTGTGTATATAGAAAATGTTTTAGATCTTTGAGTTCATCTCATGAAAAATGGGAGCAAAAACAAAAGTGTTGCATTTATATTTTTGTTCAGTGTATGTCTCTGTTAAACACATACAAGACTAAAAATACAATGTTAACAGTGTAAAAGGCAATCAGAGTATAAGACAATATGTTTTAAATTATTGTATGATCATTTGACACAACGGGACACTGTTCTGGAAACTAGCTGTACCATATGCTCTGTATGTGATGACTTCTTTCATTCTTTCAAGCATAATAAATACACGTATCCTGATATTGAAGCTCAAGCCGGTGACTATATTTTTCTAACAGTCATATCAAACTCTAAAATCTTTCACACAATGAAGCTCTTTAATTGACTGTCAGTTATAAATCTGAAACAATCTGAAGACTTATTTATTTGACACTGCTGGTCTGCTTACATTGGTGCTATCCATGTGTTTTACAGGTTTGACTGGTGTGCTCAGAGTAAAGGAGTAAAGGAGCTTGCAGAGTGTTACAGTCGGATTTCAGGGGTGCTCTTCTCTGACGACAGATTCCCAGTCAGCACCAACAAGCTCACCTTCATGGAACTGGAGCTGAAACTGAAGCACAGGGACACTTTCTTCACACGCATTGTTAAGGGACAGGTAGTCATTAGAAACTTTATTTTTTTGTTACAAAACTTTACAGCCCTACATTCAACATTTGTACTTTTTTAGCACCAGTTTAAGATGTGGATATATATTATTATATGTTAGTGCATAATAGTTAGTAGGGGTGCAACAACTAATCGACTTAATCGATAGACATTTAAAAAATATATGTCATGTATTATTGCTACATAAACATTATATCGCAGTCTGAGTGTCCAACTCGTTTCTAATATGCAAAAAGACGCGCAGAGGCGCGGGAAGGTATTTTGAGTGGAGGTGCTGGACTCCAGTGAACACTATTACGGGCACTATAGAGCACGCACAAAAGCAATCCCCACATGCAAACACACAGTGCACCCACGACTGTTACAATGAAGGCTCGATAATCAGCTCACGGCATATAGGCAAGGGTAAATTGCTATTATTTACGAGTGGGGAGCGGACCTCAAGTCCTCTAGGGGGGTCCGGGGGGATGCTCCCCCGGGAAGATTTGTTTTAAATATTGAAACTGCATCAATCTGGTGCACTTTAAGAGCAACATTAAGAGATCTATGGATACATCTCTCAACACCCAGATGAAAAACAACTGTAAGCAGATGTTCTTTTTCTTTATGGATATTTTACAAATCACTCCCCTTTCAAACTGTATTCTTGTTTTACTGCCATATAGTATTTCATAACTGTTTTTCCTTTATTCTCTCATTTGTTTAATAACTATAATGATCATATGAAGGTGTGCCGTGGAAATAATCTTTTGAATAATTTGTGACCAAACCGTTTGAGACCCACTGAGATAACTTAGACTAAAGTTAACTATTCTAAACACTCAGAGTCCTTTAGCTCACCTGAGTCTCTCAGTCTGACAGGAGAGGACTCTCCTCCAGCTGGTTGTGGAACCAACAGCAACAGCTCCGTATGTCCGTTAGTGCAGCTAGCTAACCAGATGCTAACAACACGGTCCCTGCTGCTGTCATCGGTCCCTCTCTCTCTCCCCCTCTCCCACACACACTAAATGCGCTATGTCCGCGCACACACACACACACACACACACGAACAGAGCCGAGTTTGAATGACACAAGCACCCTTTTATTTCCATGCAACTCTCTGATTGGTCTGGTGTCGTGGCTCTGTTGCATTCACTGAACACGGGAAATTACAGTCCTGCCGTCCTCTCGAGTGTCATGATGAGGCTCACGTAAAACACGGTTAATGTATCATATTATTGAGGTAGAAGTCTCCGGTACTACAGCTGCAGCGCCCTCAGCACCCCCCTTCCCGTGCCCATGAATGCGTCTATGATATATTTTCCATCTTTCCAATCCAGAAGAGAGATCTCTCTCCGTCTGTGTGCGAGGGGGCGGGGCGGTTTACACACACGCGGCTGCTACATGCAATAGAGTCTGGCTGCAGACCGCAGCAAGGAGGCGGATCCTATAGGGGCGGATCCTATAGTGAACGACGGGAGCCGGCTCTCGCCCGCGAACGAGCCGTTTTTGTTTTTGCTGAGGGATCTAGATCGGCATGAAGGCACATTATGCAATGTGCAATGTGGACATTATCCTGCTTATTACACATGGCCACATTCTCAACAAAGTAACGACATGACTCCCAATAATAATTGAAATGCTTTTATGGATTTAGAAAAGATTTTATTGATTTTAGTCCGTTGTTACTGTTTGAACTAACGTAACAACGGCAGGAACTGCTTCTATAGTGTTTTTGAGGAGCTTTTTGATTACAGATTTGAAAACATCGTTGCTTGCTTTAAAAGTAGCACAATTCATTATGTCAAACCTTGGAAAGTATCTAGATATACCTGCCCTAATGCCAAAAGTAACTGGCAACTGAATATGTGTCGCCGTTTGATGTCTATGTCTGGACCGCTGCTTAAAAAGGAGGGTTTCTGCCCCATTACTTCTCTTCTTACTTCTATAAGAATAAAACACGGAGGACGGAGATCTCTTTTTGTCCCCCTCTTCTCCCCGCTGCAGCCTAGCAGCTGATCTCAAAGCACGCTCCCCTCTCCTGCAGGGAGAAAAACTATATTTATATACTTTATATAGGTTCATACAGTAGCCCCTTTTTTAAAATAGTTTTTATAGGTGTTGCTATCTGTTTTGTGTAGCGTGGTTCTATAAGCAAGTCAATGCATTCATTGGGTGGTATCAGAGAGTTACACGGGTCTGTAAATGCAATGAAAACAATTGGCCACAGCAAATAATTGATATTAAACATGTAATTTTTACTTTTGAATACTTCAGTACAAAGGATGTATTGAATAATTTAAGTGATGTGTACACATATAAATCATTAGTCAAAACAGGGCTACATTTGATTTAATTAAAAGGTATAATATGTGGTAAACTGAAGAGCCCTTTGGGGACCGAAAGAGCCGGCTCTTCTTGGTGAGCCGAGCCAAATGATCCGGCTCACCAAGAAGAGCCGGAATTCCCATCACTAGAACGAATGACTTCTTCTGCAAGGATTTATAAAAGCAGCTGGAATCCCTTAAATTGCATTACTGCCACCGACAGTATGTATTTCTGCTGAGTGTCATTATTCTATTGGATAAAAAAAGTTAGGAAACGCCCCTATACGATCCGCCCCTATACGATCCGCCTCCTTGCTGCGGTCTGCAGCCAGACCCATCTCGCTACACGCAGCAACACATGGCGGGGAGAACGCGATCCGAGGTGTGGTTAAACTTTACCCGTCTCGATGTGGAAAATGCTCGTAACCAAAAGCACAAGAAGAGTTTAGCATGTAAGGGCGGTAACACGAGCAATTTGTCTAAACATTTAGCAAAAGCGCACCACATTCAGACGGAGGAATGCACCGGGTTCCACTGTCTTTCTAGTAGCTCTGTAGCCCCATCCACGAGTAACGTTTCCACGTCAGGTGTTATGTATGCTAGCAGCAACACACAGAGTTAACTACATTATACAAACACGGGTTAATGATGAGAGGTAACTGAGTTATTTAGTTTGTTACAGTTTCAGCTATTCTGTTTACAGTTCTGTCATCAGATTATTTAATACGATTTGTTAAAACACTGTTGTTTCTTTTGATGTGAAATATTATTTATAAGCAATGTTAATTTTGTGTTTAGTTAATTTAATAATATATGCATTTTTGAATCAAATATTCATCTTTATTGTCTTCATTGTTAGTTTCCACATGCCTAAAACAACCTTAAGCTACATCTAAAAGTTAATGGCGTTTGAGAAATTGTGCAAGGCATAATAGTCCGAATAGTCGATTAATCGTTTCATTAATCGATAGATTAATCGATTATCAAATTAATCGTTTGTTGCAGCCCTACTAGCAATAGATATCATATTAACCCTCTATGGCATACTGTTGTCCTCAGGCAACAAACCACTTTTTTCGACCTCACACTGGCCCTCTAAATATATATTTTTTTTTTTAAATATACACTATGTCACCTGACATGCTGGTGACCAATAAAATGAGGGAATTATATGGGTGTGGAGCAGTCCTTTCTGCAAGCAAAGCTGCAGGGGACTCAGGGCCACCACTTGGTAAGATACATTTCACTTTTTAACATATTAGAAATGTACACAACTTAAAATAAAAAATACATGCATGTGTGAATACGTAAAGAAGTATATTTGATTGTTTAAAGACTTATTATGTATGTATTTATTAATTAGCTAAAACTATGTTTTTTTTTCCGTTGCCTCAGGGTAACACTGTGCCACTTGGACCACTTTTTTCCAGGCAATATCATACAAGTGTGCAAATGTGCTCAGCTGTAAAATGATAAACCTAATCAATGTTTTTACTTTACCATCTACTGATATGGACAGGAAATGGACACCAACGCATGTTATGGGCAGAAGGGACACGATCAGGCTGTTAGGGCTATTCCGTCTGACAATGAGGACAGTGAAGGTCAAGATAGGGTTAGGCACACAGACAAACACACACACAGACACACACATAGACACACACAGAAACACACACACGCACAGACATACATACACACACACAGACACACACACACACACACACACACACACACACACACGCACAGACACACACAGACACACACACACACACAGACAGACAGACAGACAGACAGACAGACAGAGACACACACACACACACATACAAACACACACAGAGACATACAAACACATACACACAGAGACACACACACAGATATACACACACACATACAACCACATACACACAGATACAAACACATACACACACACACACACACACACACACACACAGAGAAATACACACACACAGCCACATACACACACACAGATATACACACACATACAGACACACACACACACACACACACACACACACACACACACACACACACACACACACACAGAGACACACACATACAAACACACACAAACACAGAGACATACACAACACACACACACACACACACACACACATGCAGACACACACACACACACACAGAAACACACACACAGACACACACACACACAACCACATACACACAGATACATACACACAGACACACACAGATATACACACACACATGCATACAACCACATACACACACACACACACACACATACAAACACATACACACAGACACACACACACAATAGAGATACAAACAACACACCACCCACATACAGACGCGCACACATACACCACACACACACACACACACACAAAGAAAACCTTTTGAATTCATATGAGTTTTTTTTCATTTCTTCTGAATTGTATAAATCCTTGGTGCTTCAATTCACTCGTAGCACATTGTTGCCCTGAGGCAACAAACCAACCCCTGTTTGAGCGGTGAGGGGTGGTCACATTTTATAATTGATATAATATCAGGGACCCCTAAGCTCCTAAAACACATGGTGAAATATCTTTTTCCTCCCAAAATAAAAAGTCATGCCATAGAGGGTTAACATTGATCAGGTTACTTGTCAATACAGAATGGAGAATAACCCGAAAGTACAACAACCGGGTATTGCTTTATTTCCATGTCCACAGAAACAAAGAGGTAACATTCAGAAGGACTTCACGCAGTGGCTAAAGAACTGCCACGAGAAGTGGGACAAGCAAGTGAAGTTCCTTAACTTCAAGAAGACCATCACACGAACTGAATTGCCTGTTAAGAGAATGCAGTATCCCTGGGCGACATTCACCTCCATCGAATGGGACGGCAAAATATACTCAAAAGGCCAACTTGTAAGCTTTTGCTTTTACATGTGTACTTTTGGGTTATTCTCCATTCTGTATTGATGCCCACGTACTTCTTCATACAGGTGAAGTCTCAGAAAACGCAGCCCATTCTCTATGGCAGCGTGGTGCGTTTCTTGCTGTATGGACAACATGAAGAAGATGTCTTTGCCACAGGGGGAGAGGTGGAAATTTGTATGGTAAGAAGACAATTATTACTAATCTTTATCTCAGTCTTAGTACTTTAAGGATTCAATAAAGGACAAATCTGAGGCTGATATCAACCAACAAATATGTTTCCTAGGAACCCAAAGCATTTCACGACAAGATCAAGACCATACCCATTTCCAAGATTGACAAGAACACCACTTCCGAAGCCATCCAGAGAAACATTGACAATGACCTAGCCAAGTGAGTACGCAGATAGGGGAAATGCTCTTATACTGCTAGCATAGTCAATATTTACACCCTTTACAGAGCTCAATCCTCTCTAATATCCCACTTTCTAACATCTCCTGACTAGTTGTGGTACTTAATTCTTGAGGACATTTTATCAGCTAATGGTATTTGTTTGTGCCAGGCTTCCAGAGTGTCTGAGCGTGAGCTGGCCTGAAGGAGACCCCTGGCTAGAGGGTGGCGCTCGCCCAGCTGGGACTCCATTAGGTAAACTGTTGCATTTTCTGTGTACAACACCAGGTCAAATAATACAATTGTCCTTTTTTCTAAACGTTGTTTTGCATAATTTCAGGGCCACTCAGCATCAACATAATGAACAAGAAAGGAGAGTCTATATCCCAGATGCCAGCAGTTGGCCAGGGAGCCGGGAAAAGACTCATTATTGATCTCAAAGTCTTTCAGCATGGTAATAAGCCTGGTAAGCAGTAATGAAGTAAGAGAAAACCAAACAGTGATCAAACTATTAAAGAGTAGATCATTATGGGTGTAAACGGAAGGAATCTGTTATTTTATGATATTTAAAAACTATATTATAAAACTTTCATTCAAAGAGATACACGCTTGATGTGGAATCATCATAACTACAGGAGTTTTGTTTTTATGTTTACCTGATTCCTTACAGAGCTGCTACAAATAGTAATTATGATTACATTATGGATTATCCTGTCATTTGTACATACTTGATTATATTATCTTTTTAAAATGTTCTCAAAGCTAAAGTTGGTACATTGAAATTTGATACATTGAAATTAAAAGTCTGCTAACCAAAAGTATTCCATCTACCGCCCGAAAAAAGCAGCTATTTGAAAATGCAATACTAGCCAGCTGTACTTTGTTCTAGTTGTTTCTAATTCTTTGCTGTTTAGATTTTTGGTGCACAGCTTAAACTAAACTCTATTTATCTTTTCATTTGCAGGTCAAAAAAAAGAAGTCTTAAGTCATGCTACCCCTACTTCAGCAAAGTTTTTCTGGTTCAAAAAGATTGGTACGTTCCATTTTATTTGTCAGTTACATAATTATTGGTTTGAATTTTGAATGTCCAGAAGTATTTGTCTCCGGAAAGATCATGTATCAAGTTGCAAACATTTCACCCTTGGCAGAGATGCTGACCGGCCTGGGGGAGTATACTCTGATACTGAGGACTCTTATCAACGAGAACAAGGCCGACAGCTTTGGGGGCACAGAGCTCCCAAGCTACAAACTCAACTTCACCATCAAAGGTTTGAAACACAAGGAAACTTTAGCTTCTCATAATCATTAACCATTCTGAATGCCATAATCACGCATGTCCATTGTCTCCACCCTTCTCAGAGGGAAAGGCTGAGAGTTTTGTTATTGGTACAATGAGCTCCAGTCTTCGCGTGGGAATGCCCTTCGACATTCCACTGCAGATAAAGGACGGTTACGACCACCCCACAGTGCCTCCTCCGGATCTCAAACCTATACTCAAATGCAGGTGGGTCCCTTCACCCTAGTTTTGATTTGTTTCCTTTGTCTTTTGCCGTGGACAGCTTCCTTAGAAGACCCCCTTTTATTCTAATTGAATGAAACGCTGCTTAGACATGGCTTTACTTATTTAACTGATTTAAATTTGTATATATTTCAGTGTCATAGGTTTATCTTAAATGTGATCATGTCTTTAATTTGCAAGATGTTGGATGTGCTGGCCCCTTTAACAACATTTTACTTATTATTATTATTATTATTACTTAGTGGCCTGACTTCACTCAATTTCGACAAAACGGAAAGCAGTGGGACGACGTTGTACATCAGACGTGTCAAAGCAAGTGGAAGTGTCTTGAACTACCTACAACCAAAGGTTAGAAAAACAAGATGTTCTTAACTCAGAAGAAATTGGTTTGCTGGAACTAAAGGTTGTTTCAAGGGAAAAGCAAACTCGTAAAATATATCACTTTTCAGCCCTGTAGACAAAACTACAATATTTGACACAAAGTGCTACTGCTTGATACCCAAGAAAAGATCCCACTGCTTCTTAACCTCTGTTATTTCATTTCCATCCTGTTTATGCCGCAGACATATGATCTGAGAGTGACCCTGCCGGGCTTGACGCAAAACACAGAGACTATCAAGTTCAGTCTTCTTCCTGGTAAGACGGTTTGTGCTGCGAGAAATTATGATCGATAATCATTTTCTATTCGTAGCTTTTTCGTTGCTGGTGTCATTACATTTCAAACAATCAACTTATTGCCTTCTGAATATTACCGGGGGGGTTGGTAGAGATTTCAGACGTAAATCAGGTGCGGTTTAACTGGTTTGCTACGAACATTTAGATAATAATCAAACCACCATGTTGTCAGCAGTCCTCCTCGTCTTTTTCTCCTTGTCAATGAAATATTCCTCGTGATAGTTGATAAAAAAAAAAAACTGGGCTTTTTTTCAGGTACTGCACACTCCATCCACGTGACACCAGAAGACAAACCAATCAAAGTAGATAATGGAAAACCTATCTTGTTTAATATTGAGATCCACGATGAGGCAGGAAACATCACAGCTAACTCCAAACAGATCGTTCGATGCGAGGTATGGGGGTGTGAATGCCAGGAATGAATCTCTATAAAAACGGTCATGTTTTCTTATTTGTGGGCCTGCTCTATTTACTTCCCCTAATATAATCTGAACATAAATAAACAGTTGTATCTGGCCCTTAGGTTCAGGGGTATCCGGGAGTGGCTACTGACTGCAGCAGCTCAGGAGCCGGACAGCTCATGATAAAGCCCGTAAACTTGAAAATAATTAAGGGACAACCAGAAAAGCTCCATGTTCAATTTGAGATGCCCGTAAGTTTAAAAACTCCACAACAAAGATTTCTGCTTTGTAGAAAAATCCATAATGTAATCTTTATCACGATGTCTCAATCCCTTCTCGGTTTTCCAACAAGAGTCAGAAGAAAATCAAGCCGGTGGTGAGGGAGCTGGAGGTGGTGCCGAGCAAAAGAGTCTGCCGCATGGAGATCTGCAGCAAGGACGATGAGAACTTGGTTCTCACGGACAACGAAAAGATACTCTGGCTGGCTGGAGGCCTGATGGAAAACCTCTTCTACAAACTGTACGATGAGGCTGATAGAGACGTTCCCCTTACGGCTGAAATAGCCTCCAAGATAAAGGTGTGTTCCTCTCCTGTTGGTTTTGTAAATGGTGTGGGGATAAATAAATAAAAAGCAACCATGCTCACTCGTTGTTTTTCTGAACATTTCCTAGCTTGTTACTGACTTTTTCTTTGTTCATTATGACTGTGTTTAAGGTTAACTGGACAGGCGATGTAAATCTGAGAGATTTGGTCCAGGGGAAGCTGCCGGACCTAAAGGTGCCCTATCAGGTGCAGGAGGAGCGCTTCTTCCAGGTGTCCTACCAAGACCAGAATGTGTCAGTCTCCTTCCACATCAAGTAAGGCACATCTTCTCTCTACACTGTGATTATGTGATGCAAACTGAGAAGCATAGTTTGTTTTTAGAAATATGCTTGATTGCTTTCTTGTCAGGAGTTAGCTGAGAAGACTGATACCTTCATGTCTGTGTAATAAGTATGAATGGCGTTTATTAGCTTAGCTTAAAGACTGATTTTTTCATCCAACTCTCCTGCATTAAGCATATTTGCCCTAATTGTCTAACATTTATTTTGATATCTAGACGTGTATGTATAGACGTATGTTTCAAATCCACATCCCTGCTTGTTTTGTTTGTAGACCGCAGCCTGATGAACCAAACCGGCTGAAAGCAACTCTACTGAAAAGCACAGTGAAGCTCGGGGAAGTCATACCAGGAAACATCAGTTAGTGTGAACATTATCAACAATACATCTGATTTATTAGGATATGTTTGACAGCTTCATGATACACATCTTTTTTTCTTTTCTTTTACAGGCTTGGAGCTTGTGGACCAGTATGATAATGTAACAAAGACGCTTTCCTCCGACTCTAAGAACCACATGGCAGTGAAAGCTGAGGGTCTGGACGAATCGGCCATCACCTTCAAATGGCAGGTAGGAAAAAAAGACTCTCAACCTTACGGAGGACTTGGGCGACAGAAATGAAGCCCTGAATTGAAACATTGTCTTTCACCCATGCTGTCTTCACTATCTTAGCTTTCCCCAACATTTATCAGGCTAAGGCTGCGGCCACACGAAAACGGCTAAACGCATAGGATTAACGCAATCGCAAAAAAGCTTCCGTCCACACGCAATAGTTATCCGGATAGTGTCTGCCCACACGAGACCGCTCCGTTTAGCTCCAACCGCTGGAGAAGCTGCAGTACATATTCCGAGCCTGTACGTGGCGCTGTAACTTCCTCCACAAAAGCAGCGAAGAAGCATGGTTGTCATGGTTGCCCTTCTGTTTATTCTCCGCGGTGAATAAACCGGGCAGAGTTTTTCGCCAGTCAACGTGTATTAAAGTTTAAATCTTCCGACAAAATGATAAAAGTGCCGGTCAAAGGTCTTCTTTGTTATTTATTGAGCTTTAAAACAAATGAATAACGACTCTATATAATATAATAATAAAATACACGGAGCCTCTCTTTTTCCTCCCTCTCTTCGGACAGCGCCAGTGTCTGTCTCATGCAGCATCTGATCCAGTAATGAGTGACCCGGCCGACAGTAAAAATAAACATATTTATAACTAGTTTAGGTAGTTTGAGAGGTAATTAAAATGATGCTAAGGGTGATGATCTGACTTGAAGTGTGTGTTTTGCTGCAGCGGAAGGAGCTGCAGGTGAGCAGAGCTGCGTGTCTCCGTCCTGTCAGATTAGACTTCACTCGCGTTTAGGTCCATATCGAGAGAAAGATAAATAATCTGAATTCAGTGTGCAGTTTACTTTGACACGGGGGTGAGCAGCAGAGGTGGGGAGAGGCGGGGCTATTGCCTCATCATTATCAGAAAATGATCGTATAGGGCGTACACACGGAGTCGTTGGACCCCCCAGAGCGTTGCGTATGCCGTTCTATCCACCTTGGGACCCGTTATCGTTTCCTCAGTCGTTTAGTGCCGTATTCGGTCGTCCTTGTGTGGCCGAACGGTCTATATGACACTAAACAGTAACGCAAACGACCGTTTTCGTCCTGGCCGCAGCCTAAGCTCTTCCTCCTACATCCTGTGACTCACCATGGGGGGAAGCCCTATCTCTCCATGGGGGGGGAAGCCCTATCTCTCCATCCATGACACCATAACAAAACTAAACAGAGGCTATACTGTATGCATGAGCAAGCAAGGTTATCAACTTGGCACTGATAAGGAGCACCTCCTAAACCAGCAGCATTCCTGACGCATTGAGGTGTCCTTATTATTATTATTATACTACAATACTGCCTATCTTTGATTTATTGCCATGACATCTCCATACCTTGTGAATTTATGGGCGGTGCAAGGGCTGTGTTGTTAAATGCCACCTGATGAGTATTTCCTTCTTATATATATACACTATGGCATGCACTCATTCAAAAGCATGTTCTTTTCTTGTAAGAGATACAGCAACTCATTTGATAATGAGTTGTTGGGCAGCTATAAATAACTGGAATGGTTATGCTGATGTATTACTACCACAGGGCAATAGTGTGCATTGTATCCCACTACATTTGTCCTTTGGCTACTTTTCTTTGATTTAGATTGAATGATCTATACAAGATGTAAAACAAAGAAAAGCAGTAACTTCAAGACACCATTGTTGCCCATTTGCTTTGAAAATTATTTAAAGCGATTCATTCTTTATTACAGTAGTGATATTAATGAATTAATTTAGTTAGATATTGATACATTTTCTGTCAATTTCAATTAATCTTAATTCAACTCCTTGAACGAATAAATACTCTGTAACAATGCTATCGTGACGAAGGCCATTCGACCTAATGGGTACATTTACTTTTGATCCAACTTTATTGTATTTTTTTCTAAGTTACAGTTCATATAATCCAAAAAATGTATTACTCTTTATTTCTAGATTGTGTTTCCAATACTTTCACTCAAGTAAATGATCTGGATACTTCCATAACTGTGTAGATATACTGATAATAACTGATGAATTAACCCTCACTCTCTCATGTGTGTTGAAATCAGGAGAGCAGCAGTTCTGTTCTGGTGATGGGGGTGCAGTTCAGGTCGGGGACTCTTGGCCCCAGAGAGATCTGCTTCACCTACGAGAAATATGAGGAGCGCGTCATCGTAAAAGTGACCGCTGGAGTCCCGGCACAGCTTAAACTAGTCAGTGGGCCAGTGCAGGTAAGACAGGAAGTTACTGGAGAGAGGCATTCAGATCCTTATCACCACTTCCCTGGTTACAGCTCAATAGATTGGTGCAGTCATGACGCGTTGTTGTTCTGAGTATAGTATAGTATTGTAGAAAATAAGATCTGTGGCGGACAGGTTTATGCTACTAAATTCCTTTTTTTAATTTAGTAGGATAGTCTCCACATATTAAATAATATAAAAGTTGAATCGTAAATACATTTGCCAAAAGAAAATGCTACAAACGAACTAAATCACAGTTGCATGATTTTGCGTCGCCACCGCTAAGCAAGTGTTTTTGATGTATTAGAAATAAACATAACACTCTCCTGAGCTTGATTTTAAGACCTAATTTGGGAATCTAAACAAAAACACAATCAAAACATTTTTGACTTTGAGACAAGGGAGCCCCGAAGTGCTAACAATGCTAGCTGGTTAACGACTCATTCCTGCACCACTCTATAATAACGTTTAAAAGAGAACCCCTTTGACCCGGTTACCTCAGTGTTATATTTACAGCACCAACTATCTGTCTGAGCTCCTCTTTTGTGCCCATCAGCCTCTGCAGGTGTTGAATGACCAAGGCATCGACGCACCGTTTGTTGTCCAGCTGTGTGACGAGTGGGGGAACCCCTGCTCGGACCAGAGGGTGGTGGTTCAATTGAAGTCGTCACCACAGGCACTGAAGGTTAGCTTTACAAGCAAATACCAACACGTAATATTGGCTTTGTTCCATTTCAACTTTCCAGCAATGGCCAGGAACTTACTTCTGATTTGTACAGACATTTAATGAGATCTTGTTTCTTTAGGTGAAGTCATCTGTTGTTTCACAACCTGTGAACGTGGAAGGGAAAGCCTCTTTCACTGTTACCAGTTTGAGCGGACCAAAGTGAGCGCCATTGTTTTTTTTATTATCATAATGCAAAAAATGTCCCAAATCAAAGGTTGTCATCCACATTTCCAGTAGTGTAAACATGACGTATTCCACAAGTTACTAGTTTAAGTGTTGTTACTCTGTTGGTCCACTAGGGGGTACTATCAGCTGGATTTTAAAGGGTCCCTCGACCGCAAACCCATCCCTGGTCCCTCAGTGAATATCACCATCACTCCTGATCCCAACAAACCTGTGAGCCTGTCCGTGGTGTACGACAACAATGCAACGTTTCCTGCAGGAGGCGTCTTCCCAGGTCTGCATCCCTATTGTTTCTCTATTTTCTCTCCATCTTGTTTAGCATCTCTTAGCAAACTAAGCAGCTGTGTGTCTCTTTAGTCTTCTCTGTGACGGTGGTGTCTGATGAAGGAAGCCCCATTACCACCAATCCTGCTGCTGCGTCCATGCTGCTGTGGAAGGGAGTGCAATCAGGAAGAATTCCACCAAAAACGGTAAGTGGCCGACTAATCATGGGGAATGTCTCTGACTTTCATTTGCTTAAAGTACATCCTGAACTGTTGCGTTATATTCTTCTCTTGTCCAGGCCACTGAGCTGAAATGCAGTAAACCCATGGAGAACCAGAAGAACGACCGTTTTTACTTTAGGTAAAATGCTTTTATCTGCTTATGTATTTCTCTGAGTTGTTGCAATATTTTAAAAGGAAAAGTTAGATGATGACTGAGATAGCACTCTTGTTTTTATACGATTTAAAAGCATCCAGTTAACTTAGCACAAACCGCTAGCCAGGATCCGTCCAAGAAAGTTAACCTTTGTATTTCTTTCGCTACAGAGATAAAGAGATCCCAGAACAAGTTGGAAAACACACGGTCCAGTTTTCTCTACGACTGGAAGGAGCTAAATTCCTGTGCAGTGAACAGGTTGGTGGAGCCTAGAATCTGGATACATCACAGCACTTTTCACACACCCAGCATTAATCTGAAATACACGACATAATGTTATCTCTCATGTCTGTTTAACAGGAGAGTGTTTGTTCAGGTGAGTAGATCATAATCCTGACTCATTGAAAATAATGACTCGGCACTGTTTCCTCTCTGTAGATCACTATAAATGTGGTGGCCAATCAACCTGTCAAACTGGGACCCGCCTCTCAGCCACCCACCCCAGTTGTTTCCTACAGTAAGGCTTTAGCCAACCGAACCTTGGTGGAGAATATGACTCTGAGGATAATGGTGAGATTTCATCCTCAGAAGGATGTCTACTTTATTGCGAAAGAACAAACACATTTCCCTTTAGATACATTAAGATAAGTGACTGTTTATCAGATGGTTTCTTTGTCTGATTCCAGGATTCTTCTGGAAACCCAACGGGGGAAGACCTTAACGGGAAGGTGGTCATTTCTATAAAGAACTGCAGCGGAGACGGCAACAAAACCATCCCTCTGTTTGAAGGCAAAACCACATTTTTGGAAATTAGCTTGGAAGAAGGAAAGGCACATGTCGGCGTGAGTAACCATTTGCCATAGTGCACACCACAACCTTTATTTTGGATCGGCGCCATGATGCACATTGTTGTTTGATTTATTCTGCGCAGAGGCTGGCTCTCACGGAGAACAGCCCCGGGGAGAATGGAAGTGCATACACCCTCCTCTTCACACCTGAAGGGCCGATGGTTCCCCCCACCCTGGCCCCCTTTGAGCTGCCCTTCCACTTCTACAATGGTATGATCCGGGGCTAATATTGGTGCATGAGATATGACTCAGATTTCACAAATAATGTTTTAGTTATGTCCAACTTTAGTCTGAATTCTTTCTGTGATTTTAACCACAATCATCTTCCTTTATCTCTCTGTTTCAGATGCAGACAACCAACGGAAAATGTCTGAGCTGTCCAAGAAGAAAGATGATCTCACCACTGCTGTTCATGCAGATAAAGAGTTATTTAACACTTATGGACAACTCCTTAGTGTGCTGACCTGTAAGGCTATATTACATATTTTGTATTTGTTCCATCTATGTTTTGTTCTACACAGACACGTGTTTAGAGTTGGGTTTAAATCACATTTCAGTCAGACAACTCACGTGTTTATTTGAAATGTTTATGAGAAGCAGCTTTTTTAACGTTTGGTATTACGGACACACTATAACTGGTACCAAGAGAGTATAGAGTTAAACATTCCGCGCCTTTTCTTTTGTGTCTACCCATTTATATTTGAAATTGTCCATAATTGCAAGTGCTTCTTCCTCACAGCTCATCACATCGCTGCAAGTCACAAAGAGACTTCGATTAGAAAGGAGCTTCACAGGAGGAACATGGAAACAGCACAAACCGTATGTGTACCATTTGAACTCGAGACACACGTCTTTTCTGTACATGTTGAAATTAGGATCTCATCTATACACATAATAAAGAACTGACATTAACATATCTTCCGTTTGTTTTGTTGTAGATTCCACATTTTGACAGACTCATAACTGAGAAGCGTGCTGAACTTGAAAAGATAATGAAAACACGCAGAAGAGTTTGCTCCCTCCAGGATCACTACAAGGGGCAGCAGGATGTTTTGGGAATGGTAATATCATCGGGAAGAAGGAATTCTGTTGGATTAGCAGCTTTTGAACCCCAGTTTAATTTCCCTCGATGCACATATGTCCAATCAATGCTTCTGCTAAATATGTGTACCAGAGAAAACGTGTCAGCGCTGTGTGTTCAACCCTCTCCCTCTCTGAATGCAGGTCGGCCACCTGGCCTTCGTGCAGGACGATCATGCTGCGTGGGTTATCTCCTGGCACATCCAGGGGGACATGGACTGTGTCATCACCAAAACCACTGAAGCAGCGAAGAGGATCTATGACGACACCAGGGGCCGGCAGCAGGTCATGGCCCTCGACAGTGTTTTTGTGCACCCTGGCAACAGGTAAACAATCTGGGTCCATGATAGATTCCTTTTTAAATAGTGTTTTGTGAGCGCAAGCTGTATTTGTGCCCACACACTTCAATGCGATTCATTTCATTATTGCGTGAATTTCCTGGTGAGATTACTGTTCGTCCTTGATTATAGTCTTTCATTGTTAAGCTTTCTCCTTCCCCCAAGCCTTACAAAAACAGTCATTTAAAGATCTTGTGGCACCTCTTTCTTGAACAAATAGCCAATAAGGACAGCTTCTGTGAAGTTTAGGCAATTATATTTATACACTTCAATATTAGGAAACCACAAATTAGCCTTAAGGGCCTTAACAATTGGATAAGGAAAATGTCCTCCAGGAAGAACCACAGGAAGGACTTCCCTCCCAAGACGAACATTCATGCGGCATAGTAACCAAACAAGAAACATTACAGGATGAAAAAAACCAATTATAAATAAATTGTAAACACATATGAGGTCCTGCTTTCGTTCATCAGATAACATACTGCACAGTTAAATGTAAAGAAATCCAGCATATCAAAACTCTGAAACTAGGGGCAATTAAAGTAAGAAAATTAGAAAATACATCTGCCTCCAGTTTTGATTGTCCGAAACGAGAATTTATTATGTTTTTTTTCATTTTGGTTAAATGATAATGGTGACTAATTATTATAAATAAGACAGCTACTTAAAGAATCACACCAGTGGTGTTGCATAGTTTGAAAAAGCTATTTTCAGAAAACCATACTCCATATGTATCGTATTGTCTAACCGGGAATCTCAAACCCAAAAATATTTAATACATGTTTTGATTATTTTGGGGGAAAAGCAGCAACTGCAACTATTCCAGTCCTCTTTGTTTGAGTCATTACACCAATCATGTATCATAATAAACTGAATATCTTTGAGTTTTGGAAATGTTTCCACCTCAGGGATTCTTCGGGAAATCAATCAAAAAACACTTGTATGGTCCTTTTATAACAATTCTTAGAACCTCTCGGTCTCTTTACTAAGTTATGAATTTCTTACAGACCGTTGCCGCACATGGGGAGTGGCTGCATGCTCTTTGATCCCCCTGGAAACCCGGTCTACGCCAGAGACCTGCTGCTGTACACCGAAGACCGGGACCGTGACATGGGTGAGCGGCCTCCAATGGATGCTCACTGTGACTCTGCCTAGTTATTGCAGATCCAGCCCAGGTTTTCTGTGGGTTTCCGGAGACTTCCCAGGTCTTTTTGGTTTGCTGTTGTTGGGGTATTTCCTTCATGCCCCCATTACTCCTGCTGGGTAAATGGTTCCACCTGGGACCTCACAGGAGTGGAGGTGTTTCCTCACCGTCACTGGAGCAGAAAGTGGGCCTCTTGTGCCACATTAAAAAAACAATTTAGGGATTTTCTGCATTTAAAAAAAAAAAAAGTTGCTTCGAATATTTATGGGACATATTTACGTTGATTGCAAAATACATGTATCAGTAGCAATTTCAAATAATGTATTCTGCTTTAATGTCTCTGATTGTGAAAGTTTTACTCGGAAAGCAGGAAAACAGGAATGTTTTAGATTTGTCGGTTTTGACGGTTTCCTGTTTGCCTTTCCTTTGCAGCTTTTAAAAACATCCTCGGAGAGACAATTCTGATTGATGACCTGGACTCTGCTAACAACTACAGAAAGGCGGTGAGTGATGCTGAGGGTGAAGCCGTGCCACTACATCCAGCGGCCTGTGTTTTATTTCCCCCACTTAACTGCCTTTACTTACAGGTGGTGCAGAAAAAGAAGCCATGTCCCACCATCCTGACCAGGCAGGGGGACAGGGTCAGCTCCAGGGGCAAGTTTGGAGGAAGAAATAACAAAGCCCCACCAATCGACACATTAAAAGTGTTTGGAGCCCCCCTCCCACAGCATTACTTTTTACTTAAGGACCACATAGGTGACATCTCTCAGAATCATATTTCATAGTTCCTTTTTGGTGTTCTTATAAGTGCAATTGTGCCTAAATTCTCTCGTTTTGTTCTGTAGACCTGCTCACTCAACAACGCTCAGCTCTGGAGAAGGTGGATCAGGCAGCGAAGGATCGTGACCTTCACTTAAATGACATGAAGTCTCCTGAAATGCTGAGAAAGGCGCAAGAAATGGAGGAGAGAAAGAAGCAGCTGGAAGAGATTGAGAGACAACTCGGTATGTTTGTTGATCTGGGAGTAAGGGCAGCGAATACATCGATACAAATATGTTCATTTTTCATTTTCAAGTTCATTTTTAACGAGTCTGTTTTCTACGTCTAGTGTCGACCCCAGGCAGACCATTGAAACGGGCTCTTGATAACGCTGGAGAGCCGTCCGGCATCAATCCCAAGAGATCGAGCAGAGATCCACGCCTGAAGTCCACAATTCCAACCTGATATTTTGAAAGCAAACCTCTTTGGCGTAATGTTGTGTTCTTGTGAAGTTGTTTTTATGTTCCCTTTGTACAGATTTGTTCTTTTTGTACACTGTTTTATTTAAAGACTTATGATGGTATGTCAAGCCATGACGTTTCGCTCAAAGATCGTTTATATTCTTTCTATTAAAAAAGAAAAGAAAGTAAGATATCACTTTCCTTGTCATTATTACTACTCAATAACCTCAGTGAAACTTAAAATATGTTCTTAGTTTTAGGGATATGTGCTGACAGATGCGCACATTTTACGCACGGGATAATTACGGTGACTTTTTATAAGGAAGACAATCATTATCTGAATGTAGTCCTCCGGAAAGTATGCAGTCCTATGACATTGTGTTTTTAGATGCCGAAAGGTGTGTGTGTGTGTGTGTGTGTGTGTGTGTGTGTGTGTGTGTGTGTGTGTGTGTGTGTGTGTGTGTGTGTGTGTGTGTGTGTGTGTGTGTGTGTGTGTGTGTGTGTGTGTGTGTGTGTGTGTGTGTGTGTGTGTGTGTGTGTGTGTGTGTGTGTGTGTGTGTGTGTGTGTGTGTGTGTGTGTGTGTGTGTGTGTGTGTGTGTGTGTGTGTGTGTGTGTGTGTGTGTGTGTGTGTGTGTGTGTGTGTGTGTGTGTGTGTGTGTGTGTGTGTGTGTGTGTGTGTGTGTGTGTGTGTGGAAGGGTGGGTGGAAGGAAGGAAACGGAAAAAGTGTTCGGTCTGTATTGGAGGGGGTCCTGAAACGTCACATCCAAGGACGCTGGAAGGAGGTTGTAAACTGCACAATGCAGAAAGGGAACAGCCGGCGGTGCCTTCACTGGTCATTGGAACACAGACCTTCACTGCTGATTACAATCTCAAATACTACTTTTGAGTCTCCCGAAGGGAAACATTTTAACAATGAAGCGCGGAATCTGTGGACTTTTTCACTTTTTAATAACGTTTCCTCTCGTCGGTGGAACACCATTCCAACATAACATGTTCCAGGGGAAATCATATTCTGGCTCTGGAACGCGCCAAAGAAATAAGTAAGTAATTCATGTGTGTGTGTTTAAAATATAAACGTCTACTCATTGATTGGGTCATGTATCATCAAGTAACTCTTATTGGAAAGTAAGCAATGCCGTGAATACGCACCGCAGTTTTTACGCATTGAACGTTAACTGGTGCATTTTCTGCAGAAACTGGTGCGCCTACGTTGTGCACAAGAACGTGAGCTGTTCCGTCGTGGGAGGCACGGAGAGTTTCGTGCAGCCCGAACTTTTGCCGTGTCCTCCGGAGCTGCCAAACTGTGAGCAACAAGTGATGTAAGTTCCCAGAATTGCACTGGGTAGAGGGCGAATATTATGTTCTACTGTTAGTATTTTATCAATGTGTGGTTTCTATTATCAACAGCGTGGAGTGAAGCACTGACAACATGACTGCGATGTAAATAACCATTTCAGAGATGAATCTGATCTTAAAGTAAAAGTGTTACTACAGATATTCCAAGTATCCAAATATTCTTAGAGTACAACACGTGAATGTACTCTTGAAAACAAGTAGGCCTACTTATGGAGCAAATGGCTGTGATTAAAAATATATATCTACCAGATTTGAATGAGCAAGACATTAATGTGTAAGCATCACCAGTGCAGCAGCAGGATCTATTTCAGCTACTTTATGTAATTCTAGTTTGCTTTTTTATGAAGTTATTTCAAGACTTAATGTGCTATTTAACCAAATGCATGTAACGGAGTAGAAGTACAGCATAACATGGACATTTCAAGTAATTTACAAGTAACTCAAAATGATACTTAAATACCAATAATGAGTAAATGTAGCCTACTTATATTGTTCTACTCGATTACACTGCACTTGTTTTCTATTGTTGCTTCATTGAAATGGCTCTCTAATATAAATGACAATCATCCTTAGAAGTATCTTTAAAACATGATTAAGAAACCAAAAGGTAATTCAGGCATCCGTGTTGAATCTTCATGAATGGCAAAGATGGGCAGACATTCCTCTGACTTTGTTTTGCTTCAGTGTTTACTAAGCAACAAACACACTTGTGAAATAGTTAATCACCCAGTGGCAGGACTGTGTGGTTAACAGTGAAAAGGCTAAGCCGCTTCCTGCCATATGCTTGTTTAATTATTGTTTTTATGTGACTGGTGTTTATCTACTGTTAATTTGTCAACAAACAGTGCTGTGATTCCAAGTTTCCATTGTGTTCCTGAAAAGAGTTGCGCAAAGTCGGACCATCTGGACTGAATTGTGTCTATTCATTATTAGAACAGACCAATGTTCAGCAGGAATTGTGAATTGTTGGATGTTTTTAATGCTTTCAGATATCGGACACAGTTCAGGCCCATGTATAAGATTGCATACAAGACTTTAACAGAGCTGGAGTGGAGGTGCTGCCCGGGTTACCAGGGCCATGACTGCATGGAGGTGAAGGATCTGAAGCGGCTCCAAGTAGAGCGTATGCCTCCTTCCCCCTTTGCCTCTGGACATATTCCAGTCCCAGAAGGTGAGAAATCTACCATGAATATATGTGAAACAAATGTATACAGCTTGAAAAATGTTAAAAAAAAGCATTAATATACCTGTTTCCCATCCCTCCGTCTGAAGCTCCAGATCAGCGGACAGAGAATCAGGGGAACCATCCATGGGGAGGGGAGGGGCAGTTTGGAGGTCAGACAGGTCAAAGGCCACAGTCGGGTCATGGAGGATCTCAAAGCGAGCAACACCTGGAGGAGGAGGTGCAGCGGCTATCCCAGATGGTCCTCGACATGCAGGCAAGAATGACTGACATGTCTTCCAATCTGAGACTGGATTTTCAAGAGGACGCCAGTAAAATGCTGGCTACGCTGCTGAATAACTTCAGACAGCCCTCCAGCGCGAGAGGGGCAGAGAGCCACATCGCTCAGGTGCAGGACTTCTCTTTTGGGAGTGAGACAACGCAGATGGACGAGGTCATGAACAAGATCAGCCAGGTCACAGACGATCTGGAGTCCAAGAGCAATGCCCTGGACAACCTGCTGGGTCGCGTCAACAGCCATGACGGACAGATTCATCTGTTAATGGAGGCTGCCCAGAACCAGCTGCCCACACCCGCTCCTGCTCGTCCAACCAGTGGTGCTGACCTGCGGGCCTACCTGGACGAGAAGATCAGCGCTCTGAGAGAGGAGTTAATGGAAGGCATGGACATCAAAATAGCAGACATGAAGAACGCCTGCGACTATAAAATCACATCGGTTCAGGAGCAGTGTGAGGGAACGGAAACAAACTATCTCAGCCTGGCCGAGCTCATGGAGTCAAAGGAAGCTGACCTCCGGAAGGAGATCCAGGACCTTAAGACCCAGCTTATTGGTCCAGGAAATGCAGACACCGGTCTTGTGGACATCCATCTGAACTCATCTGAGAAAACTTCAGCGTCCCAATGTCTTTCCGTTGAGGTGAAGCTGAAGCAAGAACAGGCAGAGGCCATCAAAGACCTGAGGGACACTCTGGAGGATAAGCTTTTCTCCATGGAAGAAAGACTCGCCACCATGTTGGCAAATACCAGCACAAACTCTCCATCTGGGGGTCTTTTAAATGTTGTAGAAAACATTCAACAAGACTTCCAGAGCTGCAGAACTGCTGTAGATGCTGTGGAATCAAGTCTAAAGGCTCACATCGATGGAGCCATGGAGGGCCAACTCCCCAACATTGAGCACGTCCACAGCGAGTTAAGCTATCTTAAAGGACGTGTAGGGATTTTGGAGGACTCTCTATCAGATGTAGTCAACCAGCAGTTTCAAGCGTCTCTGATCCTCAACTCCACCTGGGGTCAAGTAAAAACAGGGGCTGAGCAGGAGGCCAAGGACCTCCTGGAGCAGCATCAAGAGCTGAGAACCCATCTGGACGAGCTTCGCAGGGAGGTGAACGCTGGGGCCGACCGCTGCAAGGGACAAACTGAAGATGTCGGGCAGGAGATTGCACGCATTGACAGCCGCATAGTTAGTGTGGAGAGTTTATGTGGCAAGCTGGATCCCATGTCCTCTAGCCTCCAGAGGATCAAAGAGGCCCTGAATAAACACGTCACTGGGTTGTGGACTTGTGTCAAACATCTGAATGGTACGGTCAGCGCTCATGCCCGAGATATTGGAGGACTGAGGGGAACCTGTGAGAACATCCAGAACCAAATCTCTAATGCAGCCACGGACCTACAGGTGCTAACCAACAGCAATACTGGGAAGACAGGTAAGCGGCTATGCTAACACAAACATAATTGCCTTCGGGTTTGGATGATTATCTGAATCCCTCAGAAATTAAACACACTATTCCTCAGGTTCATATATTCAAGGGATTTTCTTCAACAGTCGTCATCGTCTGTATTCTACTAGCTTATGTTGGCTAATGCTAGCTAGCCAGCTTTCCATTTCTTGTTGCTTTTTTATATTGTTACAATACAGAACTGATACCGTTAATAACTTTTCCCTGGTTGTGCTACTGTATTTTCCATTATACTGTAAATGTTTTGGCTCGGCAAAAGTTTCATAATCCCGCTTTCACAAATTGTTTTTCTTGTTTCATTTAAGTCGAATTTGTTACCCACAGGAGTTTAAACAGCAGAAGCTTGAGATCAATCAGATAGCTGTCATATTTCCCCGACCTATTGGATCATTGCTTGGACTGTAGTCCATTTGTTCTGTCCTTTTATTGGAGAGGCTTGGTGTGTGAGTGGGAGGAAGTTGGATTTTCCTTAAACCATGTTCTCAGTTGAAACTGCCAGGATTGATTGGAGACACATGGTTGATTTAATAGACCCCGCGTGTGTTGAGCAATGCCTTGGCATAAAGAAATATTGCTTGCTTGGCTTTTTTTTGTGTGCATCAAAGTGTTCTTTTATGTGTCCATAAACGCTATTAAGCTCTTAAGCTATGTAGCTTATCAGTTTACTGGATACTATTGTAAGACTTTGGTTGGTGTAAGCATATTTTGAGAGTATGTTCATATTGCTGCATATGCTGCATATTTGTGATATGAGTGTGCTCATTAATGGTGCCGATGAGACCCAGCTGGACTCCTCGGACTCTCACAGTTGTAAAGTGAACTAGAAGCACGGCCTTAATATTTACGAGCCAACTCTCTTGCTCTGGGACCGGCTAGTTTTTCAGTCCCTGGTTTATGGCGCAGGTGATGCAGCACACGATCCCCTCCAGGTTCTCCCGCGATGTGGGCTGGAATAAAATAGTCCTGGTTCTTGTTCTTGTTCCAGTCCAAGCCAGACCAGAGGATTTGCATCATGATATTTTTTGTATGTCTTGAATCATCTCTATGGCTGCCAGTTTTCTCATTTGTGCCAATGTGATTATTGCCACTCCACCCCGTGCTTGTTGTCATAATATGGCGTTTGATTCATCATGCTGTCATTGGGAAGTTTTGCAAGTGGGAGCACAGTTATTCACGATTTCCACTGATGCTCAGCGGGGTCACCGGGGCCATTCTGAACACTGGCTCTGTGAAAAAATGTTGGCTCCTTGTTTGTCTTTGCCCTGCTAGCTGCCTCATCCTAGTGCCCTCCACCCCAGCTTATCTGCAGAGTGGAAAAAGCTGCTTGGAGGAGACCATAATAGAGAGCCCTCTGCTCAGCTTATCACAGGGAGCCTTTATATCAGAGCCAAGAGCTTCTGAGTGCTACTGGTTCCACATTATATCACCCATATCCTCTTTTTACTCTGTCTCTTCAGTGTGCAGTTTTTTAAAACTTGTTTAGCTTACATGGCTGAGTTCCTTTTCTGTTGAAATAAACAGTGGAAACCCTAAAAGCTGCACCGGGGGTCCCAGGGGCCATTTGTCAATGTGAGGGCCATGATCTCATAGCAGTTGTTAACTCTAAATGAGAGGGTCAGGAAGGGGAAGAAGACAGATGCCAGGGATTTTGTCATTCCTAAAATGATTTTTGTAGCTTTCTGCGCCAATTATGAAGCTGTAGCTTAAATTTATAATAGCTCGTTGACACAAAATGACAGAAATACATACGGTTTTTCCAAAAATCCCATTTCTTTATTCAACAATTGGGCGTCCAGTGTATGTGCATAACAGTTACTGCATTCTGTGGAAATCTAAACTATCAATAATTGTGCTGACATGAGATCAATCAATCCATCCATCCATCTTCTCCCGCTTATCCGTGGTCGGGTCGCGGGGGTAGCAGTTCCAGCAGAGAGCCCCAAACTTTCTTTTCCCTGGCGACATCAACCAGCTCTGACTGGGGGATCCCAAGGCGCTCCCAGGCCAGCGAAGAGATATAATCCCTCCACCTGGTCCTAGGTCTACCCCTTGGTCTCTTCCCAGCTGGACGTGCCTGGAACACCTCCCTAGGGAGGCGCCCAGGTGGCATCCTAACTAGGTGCCCGAACCACCTCATCTGGCTCCTTTCGACGCGAAGGAGGAGCGGCTCAACTCCGAGTCCCTCCCTGATGACCGAACTTCTCACCTTATCCCTAAGGGAGACACCAGCCACCCTGCGGAGAAAACCCATCTCGGCCGCTTGTATCCGCGATCTCGTTCTTTCGGTCATGACCCATCCTTCATGACCATAGGTGAGGGTAGGAACGAAAATGGCCCGGTAGACAGAGAGCTTTGCCTTCTGGCTCAGCTCCCTTTTCGTCACAACGGTGCGGGAAAGCGAGCAGTACCGCTCCCGCTGGTCCGATTCTCCGGCCCATCTCACGCTCCATTGTTCCCTCACTCGAGAACAAGACCCCGAGATACTTGAACTCCTTCACTTGGGGTAAGGACTCATTCCCTACTTGGAGTGGACAGTCCATCGGTTTCCTGCTGAGAACCATGGCCTCAGATTTGGAGGTGCTGATCCTCATCCCAGCCGCTTCACACTCGGTTGCGAACCGATCCAGTGAGTGCTGAAGGTCGCAGACCGATGAAGCCATTAGAACCACATCATCTGCAAAAAGCAGTGGTGCAGTTCGGTGGACTAAGGATTGCACCACTGCTTTTTGCAGAGATCAATCCATGGCATGGTAAAAATGCTGTAATAGAAACTGATACCACCTTCAACAAGGCACCCTTTATACTCTTTAAAGTTGTAGCTAATAGTTTTTTTTAATAATAAATACATTGGTTATAATCCATTAATTAATTTCACCTGAATATTTTGCAATGTTTCCCCCCTTAAAGGTAAATGGTCCTTTAGTGTCCACCAAAACGTATAAGCTATTTAAATGGATAATTTAGGTATCCTAGTGAAGGAGAATAAACAAAGGGATTTTTCACAACCTGGTAACCCAACATAGTTTTTTCAATCTTTAGATTTTTTGAAATATGACTTAAACCATGTCTTATTATTAGAAAGTTGTACCAGATTTTTTTTAAACAAGGTCCACTTAAAAGCTTTTTTGGCTTTAGCCACATTTCCATGATAACTCCCCTTATGTCTTTAGCTGTATATTGTATACTTTATAAATAAATGATGTGTCACTTCACCAGTTCATTATATGTGAAATGTCTATCTTTCCTTCCGTAGAGCACATCCCTCTCTGTTTATCAAGGCGTCCTGTAGTCACCCAAAGCATCGTAGCGCTGCATGCTTTCCTGTGAGAGATTGGGGGGGGGGGCTCTGGTCGGCGTTGTGACATGATAACCCCATGAACCCAAAACAAGATGGGGCTCGACTAAGCCCTCCAGAAGTTCAATAAAGCTTTGTTGTTGCAATCTCCTCTGTGACTTCTGGATGCCGATCTAGATTTATTGATTCTTAAACCTGAGTCTTGAGGGTGTTTTGGTGACTCATAAAGTCAACACCCACAAATTGCCTTGCAGTCATAATTAGGTGGTATGTAATGTGGAAAGTGGCCATTCTTGGGACACAAGGGGGTTGGAACTATTGATGGGGGGGGGGTTAAGTGACTAACAGAGCGAGGTTTTCCCATGCCTCTTTGCTGGGAGTGTGTGTCTTTTCAGACGAGCCAGCTGCTTGTGTTTATAGCCCACCTCTTTCATCATGACAAACACTCTGGCGTACGGACATACATCCTGTGTGCCTGTTTTATCCTCCTGCTCTGAAATCGGTTTTCAATCCTGACATTAAAAGACTCCATGGTTATCAAACCATGCACATGTGCGGACACGCAGACTTACCCCCCCCACACACACCGGTCCCTCTCCACATGCTGTGTTATACAGGCTAAGACCCTTCTTCTCCCCGGGCCGAGGGGGCAGGCTGTCTGGGGATTGAACATGTGGCCGTGTCTTGGTATGCCTTTTATTGGAGTCTGTTGTCTGGTGGTGGCCCAGAGTGCGTGCCCCCCAGCCAGTGTTGTGATGTGTTGATAAACTGCAGTATATACTATATATATATATTGACAGTGCCACCCAAAATAAACAAGAGAAGTCCTCAAGTAAATGCCGTTATTTAAAAAAAGTAGGGTTGTGTTAAAGGTGGACATTTATTCTCCAACCTTTTTGACCTCCTTGGCACAAATGAATGTGTAATATAACCTAAAAAACCTGCACCGACCATTAGTCAGCCCGAAATAAGACTGACACTTTTATGTCTCAGGTCAGCAGGCTTAAAACAGCAAACTGTTGTTTTCTTTGCCATTTGCCTCTCTGGCTCTTCATTTAAATGTGAATGGCCTCCACCTTTGGCCTGCGTCTCTCTGACCTGCAGCCTCATCAATCTCTGCATCTGTCTCCTTCAGGTATTCATGTTTCAGTGGAGGACCCAGGGCTTCCCCAGGGTGCAGGTAAGAGCCTCACGGGGCCGCTGGAGCCCCCTGTGATGGAGACCGGGGAGGCGGGACCTCCAGGGAAGATGACCTCGTCCAAGCTGCCCAAGGGAACGGACGGCAGCATGATGCCTGTCCTGGGCTTCGCTGGCGCTCCAGGTCAGACACTCACACTGATTCTTTACATTACATTGCATTTAGCTGAGGCTTTTATCCAAAGCGACTTACAATAAGTGCATTCGACCAGGAAGACACAACCTTGAAGAAAACAGAATCATATAAGTACATCAGGTTTCATAGAGCCAAGTATTTCAAGTGCTACTCAACAGGCTATAGATAAGCCAGCCCTTTATTAGTATATAAGTGCTTTGTTAATAATTCTATCGCTCGAGGTGGAGTCGAAAGAGATGAGTTTTCAGTCTGCGCCGGAAGGTGTGTAAGCTTTCTGCTGTCCTGATTTCAATGGGGAGCTCATTCCACCATTTTGAAGCCAGGATAGCAAACCCACGTGTTTTTGCTGATGGGAACTTGAGTCCCCCTCGCAGCGAGGGTGCAGCTAGCTGTTTGGCTGATGCAGAGCGGAGTGCACGCGCTGGGGTGTACGGTTTAACCATGTCCTGGATGTAGGAAGGGCCAGCTCCATTCGCAGCATGGTACGCAAGTACCAGTGTCTTAAAGTGGATTCTAGCAGTTACTGGAAGCCAGTGGAGGGAGCGGAGGAGCGGCGTGGTGTGGGAACATTTAGGAAGGTTGAAGACCAGACGAGCCGCTGCATTCTGGATGAGCTTCTGCATGTTTCCAAGGATTATTCCACGTGTCTCATCTTTGTGTTTTATTTCACAGCCCCCCCTGACCCCATTAAGACAAGAAAGCCACTCATCTTAGGTAAATACCTGTTAGACTTTTTTCTGTGCTGCATAATTACTCAACAGTTTCGAGTGGATGACATGTTTTCTCTTTCTCCACAGATGTTAACATGCCACGCCAGAAACCTGCCTCTTCTTCAGGTCAGAATTGATTAAATATTCAGGTTACACCCGCTGTGAGGGTAACGGCTGTTAGTTCATGTTCTTCCTGTGTTCAGATGAGAGGGCGTCGTTCTCCGCCGGGCTGACTCTGCAGCCGTTCCAGGGAGAGAAGGGGATCATTAGATTCGACAAGGTGCTGCTCAACGATGGTGGACACTATGACGCTCACACAGGTAACAGTGACTACACTCTCACAACCCAAACAAAGACACACAAAGCTACATTTGACACAAGTTTATAATTTAAAATGTCTGATTATTGGTTAATTAGTTTGGACTACATTTTTCATGGGAATCCATCAAACTGTTGGTGAAATATTTGTATCTGAAGTGGTGGACATAAAAATGATCGTGTGTTGTTCTCAGGAATCTTCACAGCGCCCACTGACGGCCGCTACCTGGTGACGGCCGTGCTGGCGGCGCAGCGAGGGGAGAGGGTGGAGGCGGTCCTCTCCGTGTCCAACCGCAGCGTCCAGAAGTTAGACTCCACCGGCTTCCTGTCCGGAGCGGCTTCACCTCTGTCACATGACCAGTGTCCCTGCAGCAGCTCCACCTCCCTGAGCCTGGTGCTGCCGCTGAGGAGAGGAGACCGAGCGGGAGTCGTCATGACGGCGGGGAAACTCGCCATCTCCGCCTCCTCTGAGATCCTGTCATCTTTCAGCGCCACGCTCCTTTACCCCAGCAGCCCCCCCAAACGGTAGCCATGCCTTCTTTAAAGACACCTCATCATATCATGGACGTATTAATGGTGATTTTCTATTATCAGGGACACTCTAAAAGAGGTTACAAATAGTCTCAATAAAGGAGATTATTTCTATCCTAAGTACTAATATATAGAGCATTTACACTGCATTTTTTTGTTATATTTGTTTCTTTCTAACACATTTTATTCCCGTCCACCTCAGTTTCTTAATCTTTAAAAACATGTAAAAATGAAATTCCCGTTGATCAGATTTGTTCATACTTACTTAGGAAATCTATTAAAGTGTTTGTTGTCAGAAACAACCTGTAACTTCCTAAACCGGCTAAGATTGTCAAAAATGTGCACAAAGGCTTTTTTCTTCAAATATAGCTTGTGCTTTTATTAGAGCACTGTCATTTGATTTAACATTTAATACAGCGTTCACAATATACACTACTTTAACTAACTGTCAAAGCAAACGGTTGAATGTATTTGTCCACTTGTTTTTCTTCAGTCATTTAAAACATTCTTTGTGCTCTCATTGCCGCATCATCTGCAGAAAACACATCAGCACGTGCGCTACGTCTCCAGTATAGTGTGTGTTCTCTTCACACAGAGTTCTGCACTTTCATAGAAAGAAAACGTCCCCTTTCAGCTGTTACTGAGCGTGAAAAGAGGCATAACATTAATATACTGCAGTTTTACCATGGCAACAGCACCAGCAGCAGATTAGCAAATATACCTCATACCAATATATCAGCGTCTACAGTTCATAAAGACTTCCTTTTTTTAATTACAGCAATGCAATTATTAACTAAATAATTTCACAGTTTTCTTTAAAGCGTTGTGCAAAGTTAGTAAGCAGAGATATAAGGACACTAAAGAGTGAGTAAGGCCTTACAAGGGATGCAAATATAGCTGCTATAAATATAACCTTGGATGTTTTATGATCGCCCTCAAGTCATGGAAAGAGAGAAGTATTTGTTTCATACTGAACAGTGGCCAGTTTAAACACCTCCACTGCCAGAATCAGTGCTTAGGTCATATCTACCGACACTAACAAAAAACGATTTGAACGGCGAGACTCATGTTTTGGCTTTTGTATGCGCCAAAAGCCTCAAATACACCTCTTAATTTAGATGTGATGTATGAACACGGAGTACATTCATATCCCAAACTCTTTCACTAAAGTGGAATGTGACAATATCAAGCTATTCCAGAATGTCTTATATTCGAAGCCATTCCTCCTTCATTTCAAACATGAACCCCAGATTGAGTCAAAGCAGCTCCTCTACACACACCTCGGGGACGGGCTGCCTCCAGAAGCAGAAGGAGCTGAACTCGGGGCAGCTGAAGGTGGCGCTATGCTGGGAGCTGCGGAGAGGGAACACGTGCTCCACCAGCTCGCTCAGACGGCTGTATCTGGGAAATGAAAAGCGGCGATGGGAACAGTAAGCGTTGTCCGAGGGAATGTGCCGAGACACAAACAAACTCCATTGATGCCTCCGTACTCACGATGTTTTATTGCCTTTGGCTTGCTCCAGGATTAGCTCTCCTTTGGGATTCACTGTGAATATCCGACACACGGGCACGCCCACTTGCTTGTAGGCAAACACGTCCTTCGATACAGGAGGAAGAGACAATAAGTCTAACTGAACTGAAGAAGTGAAGATAAAACCCCGAACTTGAAATGATACAACAAACATGTTACACTTACGCTTTCTCTGTTTCCAAAGGCTGCGTAGAAGGGATGTGTGCTTGGGAGGAACAGGTTCTTGATGTCTGTGAGGCATTGGATCTTGAACTTTTCCGGCTTTTTTTCTATGACCTCTCTATCAAAAGAATACCAAATAAATAAAGATGAAATGTCACGGCTGACGTTACAGAAACACAGAAAACTCATTTATCACAATTCATAGTCTACACGTTTTCAAAATGAACATAAAAACGGTGTAAATACATTAAATTCACTCTTTAGCTGCTCAAATTCATTTCTTGGTCGATGAAATGCTGTTGAATAAACGCTGAGGTCTCTCACCTGTGGAAGGCAGAGAAGAGGCTGCTGGGGGAGAGCATGAGGGGCCCCTGAGGCAGGAGGGTCCCTCTGTCGTTCACCCAGTGCAGATACCCTCTCGTCATGTCAGCCATGCCGATCGCTCGGGCCGAACAGTACAGGAACTTGTATCCGTTCCTGTAGCACGAGGATATTTATTAGCCCATCTACTTATTGACATATTTGAACAGTAAGTATTAATCCATGTATATCTTACTCGTGCACGGAGTTGTAGAGCTTAGCGATGCCTTGATGAGTCCAGTCTTTCCCGAGCTGAGGCAGAATGTGACCAAACACGTCTGATCTGAGGGGAGATGGGGAGCAGTGGAGTAAATACACCAGGAAGAACTCTCTTTTGAATATTGCGAATGAGGAGGAATAAGCCTGAGAATAAACTATCAAATGACGAAGAGATGGATATTTGGACGTTCTCGTACTTGGTGATGGTGCCGTCGATGTCAGAGATGATGACCTTGTCGTCCCAGTTCCACAGGTAGATGGTGCCCTCGCAGCGACATGTCCCCTGGTACTGAGTGGTTATGCTGAAGGTGACATCATTAGGGCCCTCCCTTAGCTTCAGGCTGGCCTGCGGGAAATAGAAAACCACATAAAGGAAGATTATACACCTGGAAGAATTGGGGTTTACTACTGATCGTACACCAACGATATAAAAGATGTCCTCATCCCTCTTTTGTTCACTGAGCTTTAATACACACACTCGGATAAATAGCAGACTGATGACTGTCTTTGTCTAAATTGAGCCTCGCGACCAGTATCAGTGATCTTACTATCTGGTCAGAGGACAGGCGGAGGGACTTCTTGTAGGAGTGACAAGGCGCCGGGGTCGGGCCTTCTGTCTGCACATGCTCAGTAGGTGTCGGAGCGGTTGTCATAGCGCTCAGCTCTTCAGTCTCATCGTCGCTGGACCTCTCTGCTGCTTTCTGCCTGCAGACGCAAACACAATTTCATGGACAAAAAGCCACATTTATGATTCTGTGGTTAACAAGAAATCCCTGCAGTACCGTTTCCAGTCACCAGAGGGCAGTAGAACTCTTCTGCCTCTATCTCTGCTTTGTTGTCCACTAAATATGCAGAATCATGCACAAAACAACATAACAATGTGAATTACAGCTGCCCAATTCAAAACAGCATTTAAGTTCTTCCTCCTGAATGCATGTTTATGAGTCAGAAAATGACTAACAGGCTAATTCTGCCTTTGTGGTGCATGTTTACCCAACAGTGCTGTGTTGGTGTGTGACTGCACTGCTTGATGCTGACTCACTGTGTTGCTGGGGCCTGGAGAGGGGCAGTCTCTCCCGGTAGGGACTCTTGTGTCTCTAGCTTGGTCTCTGATGATGACTGAAGAAAGAAGACACATTATTACATTTGTTCCTCATTTGACAGGAGTAATTCCTAAGTTACAAAACAGTGAGGGATTCCCCCTGACCTTCACGCTGCTCTTTCTCCAGAACCACCACCGTCCAGACTTTTTGGGCATTTTCTCCTTCACCCAGGCCTCCTCTGTAGCCTGCCATTCAGAGAAACGGTTCATGTGTAAATACATGTCTTATGTGCAGATACTATTCACAGTAAGAGGACACTAAAACAGGATACCTTAGGCAAGCTCTTCTGAAAAGCCTGCATGCTGAGTATCAACGGTGCTGCCAGGGTCCAGTTGTAGTACCTGAGGGAAAAAGGGTTTCATTAACTGTGATGTTATTAGGTATTAATGAGTTATTAAATTACCCTTAACAACTCACCTGTTTCCAATTTTAACCACCAAATTGGGATTGTCAATTATCGCTGGATCCTCTGCAAACTCATTATAGGTGATGATGTGCTCCATGAATTTCTCTGCAATAAATGGAACGTATAAGCCTCATTATAAATGATAGTTCCTATTTCGATATGCATGCACCAAAATATGTAGTGCACCATACTCATCTAACACTTTAAAATGTTTTAACGGTTCATTTGTCACAAAATTAGGATTAGTGGTGTTCTCCTAACGCGCAAAACAAACTAATGTGGTAAATAAGGATTTGAGAAAATAAATGTCTAAATACAGGTAAAAGAATTAAGTGTATACACGTCACATGTACACCTATGCAATCCCAGGGAAGTATTTCAAGGCTAGCAGTTAATAAATGTTTATTTCTTCCATTTGCAAATTACAAAAATAGCCTTTAACTTTCTGGGATATAGTTCAATCAGCTGCTGCTTCCAAAATCTACTTTCCACTCTGTAAATAGGACCTCCTGTTCCCACTGGAATTCTAACCAAGATGAAGTAGTTAACATGTGTTATCAGTTTGGATTTGATAATTGATTACAAGGTACCTTTAGGGATCTCAGAGTTCTCTGCGACGCCTCCACACAGCGACAGCGTGACGTCGGGCAGGTCGGCAGCGGAGTCGGACAGACACTCGGTGCCGCTGTCTGCCGCGCCGCTGCCCACAGACTGGGGGGACTGGGACCCAGAGCGCCGGCCCCTCTCCACCCAGAGCTTAGGAACCTGCTCAGAGTCACTGCAAAGACACACATGGTCCAATTGATTTCACACCGTAAGAAACTCTGAGTGGGATAAATAGCTGCTTCCGTTTTATGCTTCTGTGTACCTTTTTGGGAAGTAGCGGGCTACGACATCAGGTTCAAGTGCAATCAGGTCGTCCAGGTAAATATCTTCAGGGCCCTGGTGTTGGCTCCTCTTGCTCACACCTTTTTCTAGAAAGCAAAGACGAGACATTTCAGATTAGTTTTCCCTTTCACTTCCTTTTCTTTAACTTGTGCGTGTGAATGTAAACTCCACGCAACTACAAACCACTTCCTTCCTGTCAACATCCACTCAAGTGCATGTAGAGAACCTTCATGTTGTCTGGAGAGCTCAAGATTTTCCCACAGCATTTAAGACACATAATGCAAATATATATGTTTAAATGTCTATTAAGAATAATAAAGACCTATTTGAAATACCCTTAAAACGTCCTTGCTGCAGAATGAAGACATTCTGTAATTGCCTTAGATTAGGAGCATAGTGTACAGAAATAGAGTTATAAAAGTGTGTGCTACCTCTCCTCTTGGCCGGGGAGTCGCTGGGTTTAGATCTTGAATCGGGACAAACAGCTGCTGAGTCTGCAGCCACGCTGCCCCGGCAGCTCGGCGGCGAAGACTTCCACCTTATTGCGTGGGCTGCCTTTGGGCTGAGGTCAGATTTGGGGGGACACGCCCCCGAGGTAAAACTGCTGGACATTAAATCTGAAAGGTCTGTTTTGTGGCTGGTCATGTTTGTGTTTCCCGACAGAGCTTCGTGGCGCTGAGCGGAGCAGCTGCACTGATCAGGTTTGATGGTGCGGGGCTCTGGCTTCACGATACTGCAAATGGGATCTGTTCTCTCTTCTTCCCTTTCCTCCATGGCTTCAGTGCTCAAGATAACCCTGAAGTGTGTGTTCTCAGAGGGAGTGATGGTCAGCATCCTTGGCTCTGATTTGTCCTTTTTGTTGACCTAGAAAAGAAAGCACAAGATAAAGCTTAAATATACACAAATGCATTTCCAAAAATCCTTTCTGATTAGCCAAATATGTGTAAATGAAGACATGATGTATTATTGTCTCCCAAAGTTTAGTCGTCCTAGGCTCGGGTTGCAGTGGAATAGTCCATTTAGCTTAGGAACCTTCCTGACGGAGTGAAATGACCCGGAAGTCCCTCAGTGGCAGCCATGATATGTGCCGTTCGAATTCTCTGGATGAAAGGAAAGGAGGTTTCAAACTTCCTTTATAACCTCCTTTAGCTTAGGAACCACTGGACCTCCCTTTGCGAAAGGAGAGGAGAAAGTGCTGTCCCACAATGCCTTGCAGCCGCAGCGTTTGCCGTCACTCAACAGTCGGCCGTTCACGGAAACAACCGATTATGACCGAGAAATGATATCATGAAAGTTACGGTGCTTATTAAGCATTTTAAAACGTATGTGGTAAGTTGCCAAAGTGCTTTGTTCTGAACGTTCATCAGTATTATAATCAAAAAGAGAAATATGAACGTTAGTTTTTACTGAAATGATCAAATAAAGTCAACATCTCACAGTCTTTACTGAGCTGGGTGGGGTTTGTTCAACTTTTAAAAGATGTTTGAACTTTGGTCATGAAGAATATGTTTCTCTGTTGTCCACGTTCATAACGCATAAAACAGCAACCCAGGTCTTTGCCTTACCCTGGTGGATTCTGGGAACTCTCCCCATGTCCACTGCATGTGGGACTCGGCCCTGAGAATGCTCTCTTCCGGCTTCAGCATCAGCTCCGAGTCACTCTTGTGCGATACGGGCTCCGACATCTCCCCGCTGTAAGCAAACAACATTTCCACCGAGTCAGCTGCAAAGGCTTTGTGGGAGAGATGTGTTTTCACTCGGCATGTTATGATAAAGTGGATTGTGTCTTTATGCTTGTATGAACAATGTAAATATGGGCAGAGTGGGGGGTGCGTACGTAGTGCGAGGGGACCAGTCGGCGTCAGAGAAGGGGTAGCTGTCCCATTCCAGGGCGGTGAGGGGGGAAGGCTGCCGGTGGTCCATGTTCTCCTTCATCACGGAGAGGGAAGATGGCCTGAAGGCAGGAAACGATGACGTCAACAAAGGTTTACATAACATCACAAAGTGATATTAAACTGTCTGCTTACCATCCGCTGTGTGTGTGCTCCTCCTCATCTGAACTGAGCTCGCACAGCTCCGGCTCCCCTCCTGCAGGTGGGCTTTGCTCCTCCCTACGTGGCTCCGCTTTGTGCTTCCTCCTGCGCTTCCTCTTCTTCTTCCCGGTTGTGTTGGTGCAGGGTTGGAGGTTTCCAGAGGTGGAGTCTTCTGGACTCGGAGGCGGAATGTTCTCACATCTGGGCTCTCTGCTCCTCAACAGATGCTCTTCTGAGGGGATGGGTGAGGTCACCAGGTGAGCTGGAACTATCTCCTAAAAAAGAAGTGTGTTCTTACACAACCATGCTTTGAGCTAATGCTAACATGAAGGAATGATTTACTTTAACGTCATTTTTTGTATCATGATCTGTTCAGAACTCACGTTGTGCTGCTCTGTTTCTCGGACAAAAAAAGCCTCTCCGTTGTCTCCCAGCTTCATGTGCAGCTCGACAGGTTCCCCATTGATTTCTATATCAATCTGCAGAATCAGACACATTTGTGTAAGTGAATGTGTAGCTCACCGCGTTGTCCTCATCTGGCCTCAGCAGAGAAGGTTTGCTTTCAGCTCCAAATGCATGGGAAACACAGCTTATGCATATAAAAACAAACTGCCACAAGGAAGAATTAGAGCTAAGCCAGAGAGAAAACAACAGCTTGTAAGAAGGCCACAAGCTGTAATCCATGTATGGACTGAGTGTAACTCAGACTTGGCCTGGCTGAGTTGAACAGAAAAGCAAAAATGCGGACATTTCATGAAGCTAATCCCTAACCTCCTTTTTTCTCCGTCAACAAAAGTGTACTTCCTGCACTCAGTGTCCTGCAGCAAGAAAAGACCCCTCTGTAAGACCCTTATCTTGAATGGGATGATTCTCTAGGTGCTGGGAATAAGAGTCTGTCTATCCCACCGTAGCCCTTCGCTGACACAGAGTCTGAGAATAAAGAGTGAGGAACATCTCTTGTTGTGAGGAGTGGAATGGATGTTATGAGCTTCAGAGGGAAGGAGAGAAACATACAATGAACATATACAACATGTTGCTGGATGTGTCAAAGGATGAGTATGTATTCTCTAGTTGTGGCTGAAAATATTTGTGGTAAACTTGAAAAAAATGGCCTTAATGCTTGCTGAGATGTTGCATTAACAAACGGTATCGTAACAGTTTTTTTTTTAATCCGAGGGGATGTTTGGCCACGTTTTTAGAAATGACCTTACTGTTGTGACATACAAATTGGAGCACTCACTACTTTCTCCCTGGAGCGCAAGACCCCCAGTTTTCCGAAGCGAACGTGGAAAGGGGAGCACTGGAAGGTCCCATCGGGCTGTCGGACCACCACCACGTCGATGCAGCCCGACAGCGTGGCCTGATTGATCCCCTTATACAGCTCCTTCACTGTGACCAGCACCTGCCCCGCCAGCTGCCCCACGTAGTTCATGGTGTCCACCTGTCAGCAAACACACTCATTATCATTCATCATTCAATTAGTATCAGAAAGAAAACACTCGCTGCTTCCTTGTTGCATCTTACTAGGTCAGTGTCCCAGAAGTAAGTCTCCTGTTGATCAGAGACGTCTTCAAAGGAAATGCTGGTCTCTAAACACAGCGGCTCTGTCCCATTTTCCTCAGAAGAGTCCTGAGCTGAAGGAGACTTAATCATGGAGGATACAGGAGAGTGTGTGTTTCTGTCTCTCCAACACAGTCACACTACAATCCCAATTTCTTCCTGTTTTAACTTACATGTGACTAGTATTACTATTTTAGCACTTTACTGTTTAGTGTTCCCCGTTTTGAATGCGCCTGCTTTATCGTGAATGTCACTGTGTCATTATGTGTGTTTATGTTCGTTTCAACCTATTTTACAATGTGAGCCGAACAGCAACGGTGCCGCAGTGTGTTTCAGTATTTAGGACAATTGTTTACACCGACAAAATCAGAGCTGCATACCAGCTAGATCAGGGATGGGCAACTTTGATGGTGGTGGGGGCCACATCATTGATATACTGGCCACCAGGGGGCCGCAGATTCACTTGGAACACACACACACAGAAATGCCATGTGTTGTAATTATTAACACATATACTAAGTCTGACATCTTCATTGACATTTTACAATCAAAGGGAACATCCCCAAAAACTGGGAACATCCTCTAAGCTCACTAAACAAATATCAGTTCACAGAAATGTTATTTCATTTTTACAAGTGGCATGTTTGTATTGAACAGGTTATTAAACAGTGGAATAAAACTATTTTAAACTATTGGAAAGCACGGAAAATGTGTGTGTATTGAGATTAACCATTAGATGACATACACATGAAGTCATGAAGACTAACCCAGACATTAGTTGTCTAACTTGAACCTAAAACACTTGTAGCCAGTCTCTGCATTCCCCTTATTCCACAATAAGGGGAATGTCAACACAGACACCTGTCAGCCCGCACTCTGCTGTTCCTCAGCACCACTCCCCCTCCCTCCCGCTGAAATTATGAATGAAAAGCGTAGTAATCGATAACACGGCAGGGTCCGTGACAGTTTGTTTTCATCTGATTTCAAATAAACAAAGTCTTGGTTTTAAGAATATTAAACTTGTTTCGCCAAATTCAGATGATAAAAACAACTGTTAAGCTTGTAAAGGCATAATTACAAGAGGCAACTTAACGTCAGAGCAGGAATAACAACAGCCGGTGTTTCTTGTGAGGGTTTCCCCGGGAAACAAACACAATACACACAAATGCGTCACAGATTATTTCGCGGTATTTGAAATCATCTACGCAGCTCGCGACGTAACTAGGAGTCTAGTGGACGGTATCAGTACTACAAGTAAAAAAAGAAAATATATATTTTTTTAAATTTTTTTTTATTAATTACATTGTTTATAAATTAATCTGAGGGCCGCAAAAAGAGCAGGTGGGGGCCGCATGCGGCCCGCGGGCCGCCATTTGCCCATCCCTGAGCTAGATGGACTTGACCACAAGTGAACCAACTCAACTCTATTGCTCCTAAGATATAGTCGTTAAAAATATGCTCTGCTCAGAAATAGCTATGAAATACTGCATCTCGTCTTATCCTGATAATCACTTCACAATCCGGTGACAGCTACATCTGTCGGGTTGGGCAACATGGTGATAAATACCATCATAGTGAGATCAGTGTAATCAATTCATCTTCATTTGAAATGCACTTAATTCAATGGATAAGCCTACATCAAGAATTCCCATGCTATTCAATGAGATTTTGAAAAAATGTCATTTATAGCATGAGATAAGGTCAAAAAATAAATATATTTTGTTATTTAGCCATGTGAATATTCATTATATTATTTAACCATTATCGGCATCCCCAATGGAATGGTAGGGTTGAAATGTGGGTCCAGATTAAGGCAGTTGCAGATGTAAGGATGGTCTCAGGGTCAGGTTTACCAGAGAGGTGCTTCTTATGAACACAAACAAGCTCTCAATGACGACGCTGAAGTTGGCTTCCGATTCAGAGCATCCGATTCGGCAGTTAAGGGGAAAGTTAAGGGACATTTAATTTACAGCGCTGAGCGAACAATCCTCCGTGTTTGAACCTCTTAAATCGCTGCATAGCCGATTTATTTGGACTGGATTATCCCAGAGAGTCTAAAGATTCTTTATAACCCAGTTTGAGATTTGTGAAACCTTTATTCTATTTGTGAAAATACAAACAAGGGAGACTTTAGTGCTTTTTTTTCACATGTAGACCACATTAGACCAGGTCCTGATCTGAAACCACTAGACCTACACTCATGAAATCTGGACTGGATTATCCCAGAGAGTCTAAAGATTCTTTATAACAGTTTCAGATTTGTGAAACCTTTATTCTATTTGTGAAAATACAAACACAGGTGGAAGGCTGAGGTTGCTGCAGCAGGCCAGGATCAGGATCAGAAAGTGAACCTCCCAGCTGGGCAAGCCTTTATGCCTTCTTGAGGCTCCGCCTCTAGATGGGCGGGCACACACAGGACGACACTCCTAAGAGGCTTCTCAATACTCAAATTTCCCCTCCTCGACTCCTCGACTCCTCGGTCCTCCGGTAGTGACCCGGAAATGAATTTCAGCGCGCCATTTTGAAGGACGTCTCATTTCTCTAAATGCACACCGAGGACCGAGGATCGAGCGTCGAGGAGGCTCTCTGGAGGAGCTATAACCGAGGATACACTGATGGTTCCTCCACGGCTCCTCCGCGGATGCATTTCCGGGAACGGTGGAGGCGTGACGCACGGCCGGACTTATCTCAGCCAATGACAGCTCTGCATGCATCCCCTGGATATTATTTTAGAAACTGCTCTCATCGCAACGCGATGTTTACAGTGAGAACAGCTGTGAGGCCCTGCAGAAAGCAGAGCAGTGTGTAAAATAAATATCACTCAGTATAACAGACCTACTCTCTTTATTTGCTTTAGTTTAGTAGATATATACAAACAAAGAGTCGATATTTTTCTAAAACCATTTAGTGCTTCACATAATAAAATACACAACGGCTGTAGCCTGATTATGCTTTAGGAGCTGTAGGTGTGTGTGGTACAGTGTGTGTGTGTGTGTGTGTGTGTGTGTGTGTGTGTGTGTGTGTGTGTGTGTGTGTGTGTGTGTGTGTGTGTGTGTGTGTGTGTGTGTGTGTGTGTGTGTGTGTGTGTGTGTGTGTGTGTGTGTGTGTGTGTGGTACAGTGTGTAGGTGTGTGTGTGTGGTACAGTGTGTGCGCAGATGCGGCGGACAGACAGGTCTTAGTTGGTTTGGTGTCCTCTGCTTACTTTTAATACTTGCAAATACAACTTTTGGCCCGTAATTTCAATTCCCCATTTCAGCGACCAGAGAGAGGGGGGGGATATATCCAGTCTCTGATTGTGTTACGTTATTATGAGAGTGCTCTCATACTTTAAATTGCATATATTTATATAAATATATTTGTGTGTGTGTGTCCGCATCTGTAGCCTGTTATTGTCTCATTATACCGCACTCTCAATTAATTCAAGGTAAATATGTGGGGGAACAATGTTCAGCTGATCTAACAGAGATTATAAAATATGACAAAACACTCGACAGCTGATGCAGCTGTTGCCACGTAATAATGAACGGACGTCGCTTTAATATGACCGCTCAGAGGAGAGGAGTTCTCATTTCTTTAAACGTCTGCTGCTTCCCCTCCTCTCTCCTCGGTTCCCCTCCTCGGTCCTCCGCTCGCATCTCCTGTGGGCGGGACTAAGTCTCGAGGAGGGGAGTCGAGGAGGGGAGTCGAGGAGGGGAAATGTGAGTATTGAGAAGCCTCTCTAGTACCTGCCAGAGGACAGCAAGGCAGGGAGCACAGACAGGCAGAAGGGGGGAGGGGTCGTCACAACATGTTCTTTTGTTTTGTTTTATTGTTCTGTCTTTTTATTTATTTAAGTATTCCAGTAATGTATGTTGCATGTTTTAATTTGATTGTATTTACTTGTTTAAATGAAATTAGTTTTAGGTTCACTTATCAAATCTGTCCAGGGACAACAGATGAAAAATAGCCTCTTGGCTAACTCTGGCAAATGTACAGGAATGTTAATTAATGTGCACTGTCCCTGTTAAACAAATGAATACATTTTTTAAAATAAGTGTATGCTCCTCATTTAAGTGATAATTCTTTATCTACAAAGTTTTCGTATCTTAAATGCTGTTTCATAGCAAACAAAAAAATGAAAGAGATGTTAAAGGAATTCAGGTTCATGAGATAAATAAAAAGGCTAACCTTCAGTCTTTCATCCACTTTGAACAGCTTCTGCTGCTTTGTCCTAAAGCAAAATATGAATAGCAATTCTTTTTCTGAGAGAGAAGACAGTGAACCAACTTTCTCATACCATTGTTACCAAAGTGTTATTTTCTAATCTTGTAATGTTTTTCACATTCCAAGCAATCCTAGTACTCAAGATGACATACTGTAATTAGGCAAACAAAGCTTGTTGCTTAAAGTAAACTTGAACAATGCTAGTTATAGACTATATTTAATTTCCTGTTGAAATGTTTTGCCTGCAACTGTAAATATATTACTGTAAGTTTATATAAGTATACCTACTTATCTGTTGAATTTTTATTTGCAAAAAAAAATGATAATACATTTGAGAAGTAAATACTTTATTCTTCCTTAATTAGCTGTCCATACTTACCTGATTTGAGGAGTGTAGGTATAGTGGTTTCAGATCAGGACCTGGTCTAATTTGGTCTACATGTAAAAAAAAAAAGCACTGAAATCTCCCTTGTTTGTATTTTCACAAATAGAATAAAGGTTTCACAAATCTGAAACTGTGTTATAAAGAATCTTTAGCCTCTCTGGGATAATCCAGTCCAGATTTGATGAGTGTAGGTCTAGTGGTTTTAGATCAGGACCTGGTCTAATGTGGTCAGGATGCGAAAAAAGCACTGAAATCTCCCTTGTTTGTATTTTCACAAATAGAATAAAGGTTTCACAAATCTGAAACTGTGTTATAAAGAATCTTTAGCCTCTCTAGGATAATCCAGTCCAAATAAATCGGCTATGCAGCGATTTAAGAGGTTCAAACACGGAAGATTGTTCGCTCAGCGCTGTAAATTAAATGTCCCTTAACTTTCCCCTTAACTGCCGAATCAGATGCTCTGAATTGGAAGCCAACTTCAGCGTCGTCTCTCAATGGCTATGCTAACATCTATACAGCATTCAAAATATGTTCTAAATAGTCATTAATTGTGTAAGCATGCTAACATTTGTTAATTGGAACAATAGGTGAGGCTGGTGGGAGTTTTTAAGAGAATAAAAAACATTATTAAATGTTTATCTCAAATCTATCCAATAGTTGCCAAGACATTTCACTCAAAACCATCATTGGCTCGAATAGAAAAGTCATAGGATCTCCAGAGTTAGGGTACATCTTCTGGAGGTCATGAATGTCTGAGCAAAATGTCCAATCTATCTGCTGAGATATGGGATCATCAAGGTCAGTAGGCTTTATCCTCTGGGGACCATGCATATCTGGTAATCCATCCAGTCTTGACCAAATAACTATACAATATTGACATTTTCATCAATTAAATATGATTCAGAGCTGTAACTGAATGACTTTATAACTAAGCAAGGTTACAGCCAGCATCCGGAGTGTTATGCCCCGAGTTGATAATAGTGTCAGAGTGTACACTGTGTTCCTGCAGTGGCTATCCCCTCGGTGAACCACAGCACATTGTACAGTGAAAGTGCTCATTTATTGGACAAAGCAGAAGAGTCTAGATGAGAGTCATCGGCCGTGATAGCAACGTTGCACAACTGATCTCTCTGGTGAGCTGACTACAAACCGTCTGCATGATGTACACACAACACATTTAGTTAGACTCCCACAGCTCGTCATGTACAGTAGAACCCTCTACTGAGGCACTTCAAGCCTGAAGATGTAGATGAGTCTGCCATTTGTCTGTCTGGTTTACATTTGCTAAAATTAGACGTACTTACCAAACTTTCCATGATTCAGTTTTATACATTATTGATCAATTCATTGCTTGGTCTCTAAAATGTAAAAGACTAAAATAGTTTGAAATTGGATCTTCTGTATAACCCACCTTGATATGATGAAATTGCTTGTGTGTCCAACATAAATAAGTAATTCAGTTTATTATTAGAGGGGGAAAAACTACGATAAACCAGTAAAAAAACATTAGTACAAATATTGAAATATTTTTAAGCAAAGGTGATGGTAACAGACTTTTCTGTTAATCAACTTGTTTAATTCCAAAACCGCTGATGAAAACTGGTAAAAATATATATCCTGTGTCTTAGTTTCATTCCCAGGAATCAAATGTACTAAACTTCTCACTAAGACAATAATCAAGTCATCTTCATGCATACATCACAATTAGAATAACAATGACCAAACCCCTAAAGCAGGGGTGTCAAACTCAAGGCCCGGGGGCCAAATCCGGCCCGCGAATTCTACTTTTTTTCAAAATGTCACTTCTTTTTTTTCGGCTTTTCTTTTTAAATCATTTTGTGACATTCTCACTGAAGAGACTTGCAATTATTTGCCGTAGACTTCTGCTTTCAGGCGTAGTTAATTATGTAGTTATTATCCTATCCGATAGGGTAATATAATACATTATTTTATATATATTAAATATTTATGTATGTATTTTTTATATAGTCTTAAAGTTACAACCGGCCCTTTGAGTGCAACCATAATGCTGATGTGGCCCGTGATGAAATTGAGTTTGACACCCCTGCCCTAAAGGTTTGTTTTGTGCTTCAATACAAAATGCCCTGTACTCGATGAGGACAGATCCAGCACAACCAGATCTCTCTCTGGGCACTCTGGGAAGACCTTAAGACGTGTTAATCCTGTTTACAAGATTAGGACCAATGTAGATATCCCTGTCAGAGCATGTTTGTCCTGCTCACTGTGTCCCAAGTGTCCGTAACTCTGAGTCAGCCAGTGCTGTTTGGACCAGCATTGTGTCACATTGTTTTGACTCATACACTGTAACTGTTAATAATGAAACTAAAGCTGTAAACTATTATAATTGTTTCGATTTGATGTGCACTTCAAGGAAGAAAAGGCATCGGTTAAAATAGCCTTAACCTCAGTTTACAATGACTTTCACCTCTCGATTGAGATAGTCTATAGGCTAATACAATGCACTGATATAAAGGCCTATTATACAAATCAGGATCCTTATCTCTTTATCACCTTTTTAGAGAATGCTCTTAAAAGCAATCACATGATAACTCCTTAATACCATCAGCCATGCATTGAATGTAAAACCTATGATAAAAAGTTAGCAACCTCATAATGTGAATGATATTTCCAAAAATATAGTCCCATTTGTTCACCTGGACAGATGTTCAGTCTTCAGGTAGGCTATACAAAATATGCTTATGTTTAGGGACAGCTAGGAATGGTACATTTAACAAAACATCTATAGACAACATGTTACACAGTAGTAGTTTTATTTTTTACTAAGCACAAAGGGTGTCGTTGTCAGTTGTTATCGCTACTATCCGCTATCATAACATTTTATTCCGGATACTCAGTATTACACCGGCTCATTGGTTACATAAATGCTGCTTAAAAATCGGTTTCAAGGACTGCGCTGCAACATTAACCAACATTTATTCACTTCCTGTCTCGTTTTATTTTTTAAAGCTGTTAAATTCGGTTATACGAGAAAGAGTTGCTATATAAATTATCCTACCTTCGCGGAGACAGTTCCTCCGCCGGTGAGTTTCTGATGCTGCAGCTGCTGTGTGAAGAGGCTGACCACAGCACGTGACCCTTCAATTTCCAGGCTGCACGTGACACCAACGCAAGAGGACGTTTGATTAGTTTAAATACTGAGGTAAATTATGAGATTATTTTTTATTAAAATGTAATTAAATGTAAGTGTGTCTTAACACCCAATAAAATAACTACACCATGGACTAAAGCTATATTGTGTTTACAGTTTATAGTTGCTTTGCTGCTCTTAAGGGCAGTGTAGTGTAGGCTACGTCTGTAAAATACGTTTCTTGGTTTCTGTTTCCTTTTTACGTTACCTCTGATAAACTTTTGTTGATGTAATCTCATGTATTTCCAAGGTTTCACTTCCTGTTAAAATGTCAAAGACAAACTGGTGTCTTCAATTTGTATTAAGATTGGGTTTAGCTTGCATATCGTGAAGCATGTGCTTCATATTTCCATGTAAGGCAATGCATTCAAAATGTCAGCACATTTAATAATACAACTTGATTGAGTACAAAAACATGAGTCCTCATTTGGTGCAGATGAGGTAGAATCTAAAAAGACCTCAACCAAATTGTTAAATTAAAAAAAGGATACATCTACTACAAGAACATATTTAACCTGTTTAAACTGATTGAAGAGTTGATGCAGATTCACTATGCTACAATTTATTCATGCAGGTGAATGAAGTGCTGCATAGTATTGGGACCTAAAGAAAGGGCAGTGTGAAATCAGCTGTCTTATTATTATAAGTTCAGAGGAACAATGAAGTACCATCTAATAGTTCTGGAGGGGAAGTAGAATGTTTCAGTTCCCCATATACATGTCTGCTGAGTCAGATAACTGGATGGTTACACAGGAATTTCCTAAATTGGGGACCTTGCCACATAAAAGTTAGGATACTTTTGCATACAATACAGGTCTTGACTCTTGTCAAGTTTAAGCAACTATAAAGTTAGATCTTTTAGAACTTTTTGATTTATCTATGCTTTTTTTGTTGCAATTTCTCTCAATTGTGTCAGTTAGCAATATGTATTGCTATTATCTGCTTTTTTCTAATCTCAATAATAATCAATAACAAAGTACTCTGGCAAGAAAATTATTTTTGAATAAATATCAGAATGTTGTATTTAATAACCGATGCAAGTTCCCCTCACTGCACCATTGTCTTCACGAGACCTCTTTAGCACATGTTGATTTGAATTATTTCTGCCCTGTTTAACCCCAAGAATTTCCCATGTTGGCTTTGTTCTTACTCCCTACTAGAGGGCCTCACGTTTGCATAAGCCTCCACACTGCCTGTATATTGTATATCTACAAGTCTTCCGGCACGGTATACTAATAAGGATGATCATTTAAACTAATACATGTGTGAATGGAATCTTTATTCAAGCTAAAATTAAGAAACAGAAACAGAAGACATATATCGAAATCTAAAGCAGACAATCCATAAAAACATTGTTCTGTTGAGTGTTATTATTAGTGCATCATAAAAAAGCAATATTCTAAAAGATACTTAATTTTTTAAACTATTGTGTAATTATTATTCATATTTTAAAAGAGAAAATGTAATGTCTAAGTGAGGATAACTGCACATCAATAAAGCACAAAATCCCACATCAAACTTGTAATATATATATGTATATGAGAGTATAATAAATACTTTCTTCACTGCTCAGTGTTTTCTGGCTGTTTTTCAGACACTGGTCCGGGCTCCTCCACTTTGCCTGCAGGCTTCACGGAGGCTTCTGATTGGTCAGAAGTCAAAGGCTGGTCAGCAACTTTTTCCTTTGCATCTATTGTTTGTTTTGAATCTGTAGCTTTGGGTTTAACTGCAACCTTCTCCTCGTCTGTGTCTCCAACCTATTCCATTGGAACTTTCCTAGCTACAGATTCTGCAAAAGAACATTCATTCATTCATTATTGACAAAATTATGCCATCCTGTAATGTTTCAGCCATATTTCTTTTAAGCTCTCACCCTTCCGCTTTGGGGTTTTCGTTCCAGTGACTGTGGTGTTCATCTTCTCCTTTGGGGTGTTTGGGCCAAACACTACATTTCCGTCTGCATCAGTCCAGTATGACGTCACCCCCAGGTCAGGTGTTCCATCTGTGGTCTCCACCTGAGAGGAGAGAACTGGAGTCAGACGTCGCCATGTATTAAAAAGACCTGCTCTAACCAGAAATAACCATCACAGCAGCCGAAGAATGAAGTCCTCTACTCACCCAGGACGCTCAGTGAGGTCAGACCTATACATGACTGCCTGTGACCTGGATACTCTTGACTCCAAACATTCATAATCTATCCAAATGTATATTCACCTGATGAAAAAATGATATCTAAAAACACATGGAATGATATTGCTTCATGTCGAGTGCATTCCGATTCTTCAGATAATTTTGGCCCACTTTCTAATAAGAACCTTCATCAGTATTATTTCTTCTTCAATGTTTAAAATGATGTCTAAATAAGACAACACTTAGTACTTGGCATACAATAGTCCTGTTTGACATTTTGAGATATATAGTTTCTTGATGAGAAGATCGATATCAATATCAAATAAATTACAGGAGAAGTTAAACTTAGAATAAGGACTACTAAGTAGTGGGAATAACGTTAGGTTACTTGTGTAACCCCGGTCGTTAGAGTAGCACGAGTGAGATGTCTCACTACGAGATGCGCCTTCCTGCGTATACCATAGTAAGACATCGAAAAGAATGCTATGAATGAGAACTAGATTTGTTTTGTAAAAAAAAAAAGATTGTCCCACCAGCATCTCAAAAGCTCACTGAATATCATGTTAGGTGGTTTGAATAATCCATTTCTTGCTAAATGAATGTACATATAATATCCTGCATTATATTTTGTTATTGGAAATTTCCACATGTATATTTTTTTACTTTTAAAAGCTATTTTATTTCTACTTCAGAAATATTTTGGATTGTTTATTTTGTGTCTTTTCTCTTACCTTGCCTTGTTTTTTATGCTGCTGCAATGCAAACATTTTCCCAAATTGGGATCAATAAAGTACGTATCCATCTTATCTATCTAGTCCATACATACACTTTTACAGGGTTACGTCCTCATGTGAAAAACCTGAATACTGTATCAAGTATAAAAAGTCTTCTGTATGAGGGTACTGATGCTGGTGACCAGACAACGCGTTGAAACAACATTAGTTTTCTCTCAATTACTTTCAGAACAGCTTGATTTTTTCCTGCTCCCTAAAAGTGTTTTTGATTTTTGTTTCAGGGCATCATTAATGGAGCACACATTGATTTCAGTAGAGGGATGGGTTTTTCTCCATGCTGGTGGTATATCGTCGAGGAGTCCAAGTCTACAGATATCGTGACTGGGAGTGAAAAATGTAAGAGTGAACTGAAATGAGAGAGTGAAGGGTGAAGGGTGTAGGCTTCAAACCAAAGTGAGACAACTCAAAGAGGAAGTGGGGAAGTACATGCTCATTTTTATTAGTCTAATCAGGAAAGGAAGAAGTTATGCAATATCCATTGTTAATGAACAGTGATCCAACAGTCTTCATTATAGTGGCATCGTTATCATCACAATAAAGGAGGCATCAAAATCATTAATGTGAAGGGATATCATAACAATGGTGAATTACATAAATAACAATATGAGAGTGGGCAAACATACAGTGTTCACTACTAACAGGGAGACAATGGACGTGATGTCATGAGCACAACATTCAAATGATTGTGTATTATTTCAAAACAGCGCTAAATGTGATTAAATGACACGATGCATGTTTAAACCCATTTGCAACAAATTAGTTTACTACTGTTTAATTTGACCAATCATTTGAGTCTCAGAATCCTTTCTACATTGTCATACAATTAAACTAAATTCTAATATGATATAATGCATTGCTTCCTGAAAGACAAGCTGTTAAAACTGTTGCTTGGCAGTAAAATAAGACCTAATTTGTAGCAAATGGGATAAAACATGTAATAATATTTAGCTTTTTAACACATGATTTAATTTCCTTGACTTTACGTTGCATCCCATCAGCACAACATCTCTTAAACTTAAATATTTGGCATTATTTTGTCAAGTAATGTTTCATAAGTAATATGAATGCAAACATTTGGCTCCCTGCATGCCACAACTTTACACAAAGAAAAACTAAAATTGCACCAGTAACATTTTTGAGTGGACATGATGTTAGATTTGTTATTGTTGACCAAATGTGTATTTTTATGATTTTAACTCATCACCGCACTCTTTCTTAACTTCTGTTGACATTTCATTTCAGACTCAGCACCTTTAAATGCTATATTCTACAACACATCCACTTTTGTTTCTCTTTTTTAACTGTTTCCAGTGTTTTTTTCATTTATACATATTTACGACAATATTTGGACCGCCTTTATTTTTTCTTGCTGGTCGCCTCTTCAGAGATGAAGACACTTACGGTGAAGTCCCCGCTCTCCGTGCCGTACTTGTTCTTCACCAGGATGCTGTACTTGCCAGAGTCCGAGATGTTGACGCCGGTGATGGTGAAGCTGGCGAACTTGCCTGACTCGAACTTGAGAATGCAGTGTTCGTCGGACGTGATCTCCCTGTCGTTCTTCAGCCAGGTGACCTCTGGCACGGGGTCGCCCGAAATGTTGCAGGTGAGATTGAGGGCCTGGATGGAGGATAGCAAGCACACGTACAATTATGCAGTAATACTAAAATGGTCTAATTTCTTGCTCATATTATTAGTTTAAACAGATTACCTTGCCCTCCTGTATAGTGACCACATCAGGCAGGCCTCCTGCTACTCGAGCACGACCTGAAAGAAACAATGTTAACCTCAATAAGGTAGTAGTCAACCACCATGTTGCACATTACATATATTAATATTTATCCTAATATACAGTGTGGATGTTACATTGCTTAAAACATTATCAGTGGAAGCTTAATAATGCAATTCAAAGGACTCAGAGTTGTATGATCTGTCAGAATTCGATCTCCACTTCCCAGTATTCTAAACAATAGACAGGTCTTCTTGATATTCAATCACTACCTCATCCAGGCTTAACACGTTACACAAACAAGGCCAAACACACTTACTTCTCTCTGCAATAGCAGCAGCTCTGATGAGGTAATAAAAAGAAAGAGGAAACAACAAATTAGATGAGAGAATCAGAACTGAAAGTGAGAGCTTAATCTGGTTTCTAAAAACACTGTAGGTTTAAATATACAAAATGTGGTTTTCATGCATGTTGTGATTACAAAAATATGATAGCTATTTAGGAAAACGTAACTTACTTGAGTCTCTGGAATTCTGCAAAAGCATCGTCAAATGCTGCAAAACAAAACATATGGATTATAGTCAAGGATACACGAAATACAAAACAAGAATAATAGAAAGAACGACACAAAGGCTATTATACTTCCCAAATGTAAAACATTGGTATTAAAAACAAGTGTATAATCATGTGACTTGGAGTTTTAAATATGTTGGTGGTCTTACCTTGACCAGACAGCTCCACGGTCCTCCTCAAGCCACCTTTCCCATCGTTAAACTCAATGGCATATTTGCCCATGTCTTTCTCTGAGGGCTCTGAGATCTGCAGCCACAGCTGCTCCCCCACCACTCCACTCTTAATGCGGTCAGAGAAGGAGATGGCCGAATCCCTGTCAGACAGAGGTGCAGACACATGAGGTGGGCTAACCACTGACACATTTGACCATGGTTAAAAGGGCACAAGGCTTTAGAAAGTATTAGGACTAGCCATTTTACTGCCAGGTGTAATTATTAATCATTCTTAAATAAATAAGCATCATTGAATATCTTATAGTGTGTACATTTTATGAAATGTGTACATGCTTATATAGTTGTTTTAGAGTCATGACCTACTTGTAGTGCCATGTCACTTGGAGTAAATCGTTATAGTAGCTGACAAAGGTGTAGAGTCGGATGCCATTTTCTGTGCTTGTGATCTTCAGCGGAGTGGAGGAATTGGCTGCAATTAGAATATTATTTTTGGGGGTGAAATTTAAAATCGAAAATGAATAAGGAACCAAAAGGTTGAATTTCTGTAAAATAAATGTATCTTCTTACCGATGAAACTGAAAACTTCATTCATCAGGTCTTTGAAACCTTAAAGAGAACAACATTTGATCATGCTAAGTTTTGCTACAGTCAGATTGCTTAGGTCAGTTTGTGACTTAAAAGTTACCTTTATCGGTCAAATTCAACGTGGAAGTGTCCTTCCCTCTGTCGTCCTTCAGAACAACCTCATACACACCAGAGTCTTTCTTGGAAATCTGATAAAAAGAGGAGGAGCGTTAAATTCAGTTATAACAACGCTGAACAAAGAATTTCATTTGTATTCATCTGAAAAGGCAAGCTTTTCTCTTCTGCTAGGGGTGCTGCAGAAACAGATATATGACGCAAAAGCAAAAAAGCGGACGAACAAACAAACAAACAAACAAACAAACATGTATAAATAAATTAAGCATTCTCAGGCAGAACGGCAAAACCAGAAGTGGCCGTTGGCCCGTGACGACAATAGATAACTGTTCCCAACTTTAAGTCTTCTCCAGATTATGTCTGCTTTGTCTGCAGGGGAGTCCCGCTGAAATGGGACACATGTGACAACACGTTTAAATGTTAGACCACCAGGAGGGATGTTGATAATAGGACAGGCGTTTAGAGACAAGACAGTTGGATGGGAATGAGTTCTGAGATGGAAAAGAGGATTTGATGACATTTGAGAGAAATGAGAATGGAAGAAGAAGAAGACAAAACAGTTAGAGGAAGAGAGTGATAACAGACATTGTGTGAAATGGCATTAAAATATATTTTTCAGATTCATTTTAAATGCTGGTTATTTATATCCAAACGTTTTAGTGTAATTAGTAAATGAAATGTCCCTTAATTGTTCATTGTATTTATTTCCAACCTGTTCTTGTGGACCAACATTGGGGAGAATCCATATATCTTTGAGGCATGACATAAACAGAGCTGTGCAATGATTTCACGATTAACATTCATATATGCAAATGAATTCAGTGACAAATATACAGTACAGAAATACACATAAATACACAGAAAATGTCACATGTCTTCATACAGGTTTCCTTCCTCATATTCTCTACCTGAGCAATTTCCAGTTTCAGAACTCCCTCTGTGAATCCCAGATTCTCGTCTGCTTTAATCTCGTGTCCATCTTTGTACCACAGCGCAGAGGTGTCCTTCTTCATGTTTCCAACCTGAAATACAAAAATAGGATTTGATTAAATTAAACTAGTAGCTTTTTAAACGAGTAAGCATGAAAAAGAAGTTTAAAGTTCTTTATTACCTTGCATTTCAGAACAACGCAGCACTCTGGTGTCACCTCATAACCCAAATACTCGATGAAGTGAGGACCTGGAAGAAAGAGGTCAGTTAAAAATGAACAGTGATTACCATAGAGCTGAAACGTTTAACTGAAAGATCGATTAGTTGACCAACAGGAAATCAACTTTTAAGGCTAAAATTAAAAAAATTAGCTTGTTCCAATGTTGAAGGCAAGTGAGTTTTTTGCATAATAAATGCATAACCTAAATCTGTTTTATATCCTGTGTTGTTATCAATGTATAAGGAATACATTAGCAAAGACTTACTATTAAAAAGAAGGTAGAATTATCCAACTGAACTGTAGATAACAGGCCATTTGAGTTACTATGCTTGCCCATTAAAGAAGAAACTACTAAGTGTGTGTGAGGGTGGAGAAATTAGCAATGATAAGGGGGTTGTAAAATGTGAATACAGGAAACCAATTTATAAAAGATCCTAGTCTAAAAAGGAGGTTGAGGTGACCTCTTCCTGTTTGATGATTATAAAACTTTGCAGGCGAGGGATGAAAGAAGATAGGAAATGACCTTGGGTGAAAGTGCCCTGTTGTTGGCTACATCAAGTGTGTGTTATTTCAAAGCTTTCTTGTGTAATAGCACCTCCATGTGAGTGAAATTGCAATTACACATGATACCATTTAAATCAATAACCAATCAGAAACATCTCTTTTCATTACTAAAAAATCAGCAATATCCCATTATTTTCAATCGTGAGTGTACCTTGCTTTCTGACCCATTCTTTCATCTGGAACTCTGATTCCTTCTGCAGCTCCTTGAACACTGCAAATAAAAAGGGTTTACAATATTAACATTCAGCTTGAAACACTTAATCTAACCATAGTATCGAACCAGGTGATATACATGTTAGGTTGCTGTTAGTTTATAGGATTACAAAATCAATGTTGCCAGATTGAACTGACACAATTATTTTCATTTATATAGATTTTGGTGTCAACATTTGAAAATATCAGTTTTATCATGGCAGATCTTCTGTTGTAAATGTTATAATAATGGAAAATATATAATAGAAATTAGAAAATAATAGTATTTTACACAATACCACATTAGAAATAAAAGTTCACTCACATACTGTAAGCAGAATCTTGTATTTCAATGCCAAAAACCACTTGATTGCCATGAATATTAGCCTCTAATGTCATCTGAACTATACAAAAATCTCACGACCCCTAGATTATTGGATATGCGATAGAATCATCTCAATATTTTTTTGATTAACTGGTCATACCGTCTCCTATCAGTACCAAACTGGACTGGTTGGTAGCCTTTCCATCCTGCAATTTGAAGGTGAAGGTGCCCTCATCAGCTGGAGTCAGAGAGTCCATGATCATCTCAATCACGCCGGTGTTCTTGTCAAAGTTGACCTTGTATTTCTATAATAAGAAACACCTATTAACCTTTATCATCTAAATAAATAACACAAAAAGCATAATTGTTATCATGAATACAAACTGTTTACTGACATCCCCCTGAGAGATAAGGTTATCATTGAAGATGTAATCGACTTTGCCGTTAGCTGACATCTTGTCCGCCTGCAGCCAAAAGCGAACTTTGCCCTTCTCCAACAGCTCCACAGCCAACTCTGACTTCAGGGGAATAACTATTTTGGAGAAAGAGTGAGGGCCAGCTCAACATTTAAAAAAAGTCTGGTTCATGACATACTTAGAAAACATCTGTGATTATATGCTGATACACTCACCGGGGAATTTGTGGTCATGACTGACCTCCAGCAGCCTCTTCAACTCTGACAAATATATGAAAAAGAGATCCATTAGTAGAGGAAACAGAGCAGAAAGCTAATTGTATTTCATATATTCTGTGTTATTTTTAACTCACCTTCCTCAGAGAGAGTGTAGCTGGATGAAGCACCATCAGTGTGGGTGACAATACATGAGTAAATACCAATGTCCTCCTCCGCAGGAGTATTGAAAATAGTTTTGGATCTACAAAACAACAAAAGGGTAAGAAATACTGAGTGATGTTCTGTTTATCAAAGAGTCTCTTCTTAAAATAAGTCAGCTTACTTGTTTCCCTTGGTCTCTATTGTCAGGCGGGATGTGTCTGCTATTTCCTCGTAATTCTTGGACCACACAAATTTGGAGTCTTGGGTTGTGTCACAGCATTCGAAATTCATGGATATGATACCGTCATCGTCAACATCCACTACGATCTCCTTAGTGCCTGAAAACCCAAAGACGCTGGTGTTACAGCTTGAAATGATGACCTCATCACCAGCATCACAAAAAGTTTCCCCTACCTGGTTTAGTGACAGCTATGACCGGCTCTGTTTCCTCTGAGGTTTGTCCAACACCAGCTTTATTCTGAGCGCGTACACGGAACACAAAATTCCCCCCTTCCTTCAGATTCTTAATCTGCAAAATGAAAGAAAGAAATCAGATTACACAACAGCTGCTGCCACACATGTAACTGGAGAAAATAACTCAGCCGGACAATGGGGACCTTGAAGAACGTCTTCTCTGTGGCCTTAGTGTTGACTCCTTTCCACGCCTCCACTGGTGCGTCTGCTTCCTTGATGTCGATGTAAAACCCGTTGACCGGATCACGGCCCTGGTATACAGGTGGTTTCCAAAGCAACACCAGAGAGTCGCTACGCACCTCTCTTACCTGCAGGTCATGAGGAGGCCCTAAGGTCCAAAACAGGAAGTAAGAAACACACCAAAGCTTCAAAATCTGAAGGTCAGTTGGTCTGATTACATGTGTACACAGAAAAAGGAATACTACTTTTTGCTCCATGTTCTTCCTTGATTTTATATGAACATGTTAACAACCGATTGTCATCCTCAAGTAAAAGTGAGGATAAGAACACATTTATCAAGTATAGTGACAGAGATTAGATAACTTTTTACAAACAGTAGGTCAAACCAACCTGGCACGGCGATGGTCCACTCCTCGCACAGGAAGGTGTCACTGGGCAGTGAAGGGATGCCGACACCTGCCATGTTGGCTGCCCGCACCTGGAACTGATACTTCCTCTTCTCCTTCAGATCAGACACCTTTAGACAAAGAGACATGAAGACAGACCCTTAGTTATAAGAGCCTTTTCAAATTGGAACCTATTGGTTTTATGAATTTAATAACTCACCCTGTAGGCTCTCTCGCTGATCGACCTGATGTTGGCCTCGTGCCACTTCCCTGTCACGCCATCGATGACCTCACGGTAATCCACGAAGTATCCGGTGATGTCAGCACCGCCGATGAATGTTGGCTGTTTCCAGGACAGCACCATGGAGTCAAATACACACTCCAGGACAGTGATGCCATAGGGTGGAGTAGGGGAGGCTGAGATGATAGAAAACATAAATTCACACCATAACGCCTCCCAAGGGGGAACTGGGTGAAGTAATGGGAAACTGAAACAATGAGGTGATACTTTTAATTTTCAAATGTATTTTTACACCTCCGTCCAGCTGCATTCAAATTAATTGGAATTCATTAATAATCCTTTGAAATGCTTGTAGCCTAAAAATGCATTTCATGAGTTTATTGTAGCTTTGTCAATGCTGATAAGCTTCAGTGTCCCATGACTGAAAACTGTTCCATTTACAGCACGTATTGACTACATTTAAATTATCTTTATTCCATCGCCAAAATTCTACTGAAGTCATTGAAGTGTTTATTACTTAGTTTAAATACAATAGTATGAGTACCTGCTGTAACAGAATATTTTCCAACCCACAACACAATTGCACCTTTAACCTTTTTGAAAAGGCTTCTGTATTAAGGTGTGCTTAGAAGAACTGTGTCAGATTTTAGAAAATACACTTCTTTGCTTTGGAAGTTAGATTGAAAGGTCTACATGCTAACCAGGATAGCTAGCTTACCTTAGCATGACAACTGGAACATTTAAAACGTTAAACCTTGCTAAAGCTCACTATAATGTTGTAACTTGTTTGTTAAATTTAAATTAAATAAAAATGTGACAACCAGACATCCAGGAAGTCACAACACCGGGCTAATGAGACGCCCGTATCCTGTCTTGCTAATGCTATGCTAACCGAACCATGTTTAGCATCATATTTTACAGACAGATGTGTAATTCTTCTTCTTGTCTACCTCTTGTCAAAAAGAACTATATATAATGGGTTGGATAGTTATACAGTACAATTTGTGGTATGAAAATTCCGACATTTGACACAGTGATTTCTGGGACTGTGAGCTAAGGGTCTGCCCAAAATCAATAATTTGTAACTTGGGGATAACAAGATGGCTTTTCGACACAAATAGTCACTTTAACTTGATACTCTTTCCTATTAAGGGATGTTTAGTAAAATGTCTGAGACGTGGACTTCAAAAGGAAAGGAGAACAGTTATACCAAAAAGGTCTTAAGTCACAAGTGTGGTGCTCTTGTGTTGGTTGGATGACCCACTTTTCAAGTACAGGGTGTGATTAGTCGGCTCCTGCCATGACATAGTGCTCTGAGTACTGAATGTGATGGCAGGTCCCGAGGTGCCGGGTGACCGATGTTGAGCCTCCCAGTGAGGAGGTTGTGGGAAAGTGGTGGACTTAAAACTATTGACAAGCGGGACTGTGTTGAGTTAAAGTTGGGTGTGTTATACAGCAACTTACCTTAAAAAGAAGAATACCAGTAGAGAACTTTACCAACTGTTTAGTGATTCATATATATCAAAATCAGATACATTTAGAACATTGCAAAACTGTTTTCATAAGGGGAAATCTTACTTTTATACAATACATGATGAAGTCATATTTCTAAGAATGCTAAGAGGGGGGATTTGCATTTTGTGTTTTTCTTTTGGATTTGAAAGAAAGATGTCCATCTGTGACCAGTGCTCACCTTCCAACTCTCTCCGGGGCCTTGCAGTCTCCAGATTAGCAGAAGCATCTACAGGGAACTTACGTGCTTGTTTGGCCTCAGGCTCATTGACTGTCTTTACAGCCTGATCCTGAACCTCAGCAGTGACAGGTTCTAATTGTGCAGTTAGTGAGTCAGAAACTGAGTCTGACACAGACTCTGAGACCAGGTCTTTTGCCAGGTCAGGGGCCCAGGACACACTGCCTTTCTTGCCCCCCTTGTGTTTATTTTCGACGGGGTCAGGCTGTGTGAGTGCTGAGCTATCTGGCCCAGCCCCCTGCCTGGCCTTCGTGTCAGCCTGAGCTTTATTGCACTTAGTGTAAAGGGGGGACTGGACATTTTCATGCGTGCCCGTCCAGCGTGGCCTGTGCTCAGTTAGTTGGCCAGCGTTACCCCCCGGACCCATCTCCGACAACACACCATGAGGGATGCCGCCCCCTACAGGAGTTAGCAGAGAAAAGCAAAAGAGGCTTTTTAAAGAAACAGGCACAAGATCTGTTCACAAGTCAAGTCGAGAAGACTAGCAGAAACATAAACAGTTCTCTCTATCAGCCTAAAAATACAGTGAAATGTCTTCATCTGACTGGGAGTGAAAAATGAAGACAAGATGGCCAACAAGTGACATCCATGTGAGGAGGTGACAAGACTTTATTTTTGGATTATGAGAGCATGCAGGTGTTTGAAAAAGACCAGGCAATGACTGTTTGCGTGCAGGCTTTATAGCAACCCTCTATGAAAAACACTGTAGACTTCCATTAAAAAGTTGATATGAAGTATTGTATTTGTTTTTAGCTTTGAGCTGTTCCTTATCTATGTATAACATGTACTTTAATTGTACTGTGAGTTACGTTTTTAAGAAGTAGTAAAGGGGGCAGTAGTTTAACAGCCCATTCAATTCTTTGTATTTAAACAAAGTAGAAATCATTGTGTTTCCTAAAAACATTACCAATATGTCTGCCTGAAGAGAAACACACTTTGTGTACTAAGTGAGTGTGTTTCATGAGGGAAAACAGTTGCTCAGTTAAAAGTTTGCCAGTGAATGAGCAACATCCAAAGGCTGGAAGTTATTTTGGTTGAAATGCCAAGAGTTTTTAGGGACCACATGCAGGAGATAAGGACGATTATAACAGCAGCAGAATTGGTATGTTATCCTATTCCATGTTATTGTTTATCTTGTCTTTACAAAATTATTGCTTTAAAGAATGATGGTGTCCAAGTTGAGGATATTTTTGGGGGGATTTATAGATTATTGTATACGGTGTTATTACTATATATATGATTTTGCAGAAATGTGCTGTACGTAACTTATAAATGAAAAAATACTGTTATTTTAGCCATAGCGTTTTTGTTTGGCGTTCAAATTCAGGCACCAATTGATCAGAGCAATTCCACTGCCAGTTTAGTTGCGATATGAGAGGTTTAAACATACACAGACACACATTAAGGGGCTCGATGGAGCGGGGAGGTGTGTGTGACGGTACCTTTAGCACCATGTGGGGTTGCCGACACGCCTTGTGCCCAGGAAAAGTGAGGGAAATGGTGGGTGGTGGTGGTGTGTGACGTTGGGCTGGTTTGTAACAACCACTGAGTTGGATCAGAATGACCCAAAATAGAGGAAGTCTACAAGTCCTGACCCGCCTCAGGCTGTGCAGGGAGGAGGAGGAAGAGGAGGAGGAGGAGGAGGGAGGGTGTATGTGACTGGACATGGTGGTGGGTAGGTGGGGCACATACCAGTGCAGAACAACGTGATAGGTTGACAGGGTGGAACCATGGTGGAGAAAGTGTGGGAGTGTAGATGCTGATGGTATAACAAACTGAAGACATCATGTACAAATGCAAACTCTTGCATCTTTTATAACTTTAAGAAATGTCCTAATATAATATATCCTAACATAATTTTTTTTACAACCAATACAATTTAAAAAACATACTTCAAACCGCAATACCAAAGGCTGACTTTTAAACAATATTAAAACGCTTTTCTATAGGTGGATTTTTCCTAAAACCACACATCTAAAAAACAGGATGACCTATATTTTGTACTTTGTTCTTACTCCTGTAAAGTTGTACTTACCAATAGCAGCCTTCACCTCCACAGGCTCAGACTCTGGGGAGAACTGGCTGAGCCCTGCTGCGTTCACTGCCCTCACCCTGAACACGTATTTCTCTCCCGTCGTCAGACCATGGCAGATGAACCTGTGAATGTGTTTTAAATATGATAATGGCATTGTTTTTATATACAAACTGCTCTATATGATTAACAGGAAAGGAGTTGTTTTACCTGGTAACATTAACAGGCTTGTTGTTGCATGGCGCCCACTCATTGCTGTCCAAAACGCTCGCCTCAATGTAGTATCCAACCAACTCCTTAGCTTCACAGGATGCTTGCCAAGACACAACAACGGATGTGTCTGTGTTTCTGATAGGGACAACTTTGCTTGGGGCAGATGGGATATCTGTGGGCCAGAATGCATGGTGTAATTAACTGTAAATGGGACATAATGCTATGATGATGCCTGCATTTGTGTTTTCTAACCAAGCTTGTCTCCAACAGTTGAGGCCTCCGTTGGATCAGATGGCTCGCCGACACCAGCAGCGTTGCAGCAGCGGACGCGGAAGCTGTAGGAATTCCCCTCAGCAAGATCAAACAGGGCAAAGCGAGGAGACTTGACGGGGATCTCAGTGTTCACCCTCTGCCAGGTGTCTGAGCCCGCAACACACTGAAGCAAAGATACGAAGTGTGAGTTTTTCCTTAATAAGTCACAAATAGGAAAATGGTCAATAACTTACTTTTTCCACATAGTACATGACACCCTCAAGGCCTTTGTCTCCAGGGGGCTTCCAGCTCAGCACCACATAGTTCTTGGTGGCCTCTGTCACCTGCAGCTCAAGAGGTCTGCCAGGAACAATGCCCTCTGAAGGTCAAGAGATAAAGTATGAGTCCCTGAAGACACCATTTAAATGAGCAAACTTGATTTAATCAGCAATTGTCAAAATAAGTGTCCTACCTGCAGGCTCCTCCTCTGTGACAATGATTTGGCCAGTCCAAGGAGCAGAGGCACCTGATCAAAATCATGAAAAGTTATGAAATTATTATATTTTTTATGAAAAAATAAAAAAGGTTCCAATTTGAAATCATAAGGTGTTTCTGAGCAGAATGTGATCATACTGTAGGTAGTGGCAGTGGAAAAAGCTTTTTAACATAAAAAAAAAAAAAACATTTGGAAAAAGAAACAAAATGTCTAAATAATATTCTGGAACAATAGGAAAACATAAAATAGAGTCTATATCGGCCAATAGCATTGTACCTGACTCATGTTGTACTATCTTACTTGAATGACTTTGTAAAGCTCTTTAAATATGGATAAGAGATAGGCTGTATTCTAGCTGACAGACATTAAAAGGCCGCAGTACCTCTAATGCGGGCGCGGTCAGAGGGGTCCATGGCAGCCACCGGCTCAGAGACCCTGGACGGGTGGCTCATGCCATTCTGGTTGACGGCACGCACACGGAACATGTAGGAGCGGCCCTCCACCAGACCGGTGACGGGGAAACGGGCAAACTTAACCGGAGTGTCATTGCATTGGACCCAGTGGGTGGTTCCAACCTCACATCTAAACACAAATTACAATAGGTTATAATAAACATCCGTTTTTAACAAAATGTTCCTAAGTAATTACTGACTCCCAGATTTTTGGAGAATGTGTGCAAAGGATTGAGTGCAGCTGTTTGATTTTAAAATACCAGTCAGTGACATTCTTGCTATTGTATTTATATAAAGGTTATTTTCAGTAATAAGTAGTGCATCTGGGATTGGTATCTGTTGGTTTCATACCAGACTTTTCAAATAGTACTTAAATACATTATTATTATCTTTTCCCTCAGATTTTCATTTAAAAATGTTTTTTAAATGTTTTCAATATACATTATGTTTTGTAATTTGCAAAGCAAGCCACTGAAGCTGCTTCATTAAAACGAAGACGAATTAAGACGAATCACAAACAGAAAAAAGTGTAATGTCACAGACAATTATGTTCAAACTGTTGTTCTCCCATTCTCTTAAATCTTTGAGGTTTGTTTTCCAGATTACCACTCCTGTGAGACACTTTACTGAAATGTCTAGCACCATATTGACCTACCTGTCCACAAAGTAGCCCAAAATAGAGTCTCCCCCATCGACAGCTGGCTGCTTCCAGGTGACGATGATGTAATCCTTGTTGGCATCCAGGCAGCGCACATCCAGAGGGGCTCCAGGAGCTCTTTCAACCTCAGCTTCAGAATCTAACACATCCAGAAACACCAACAATAAAATAACGGTATGCGTACTTTCTTTTGTTTTACACACTATTCTTTTTCATATTTCTTTATCTTTCATTTCAAGTGTTGTCTATAATTGATTGCTTCTACTGGTGGGTTTAAAATGAGCTGTGTGACGTATGTTGAACGGTTTGGGCTCAGCCCTTGATGCCAGGAATGTTTCTGGTCCTCACTTTAAACACAAGCCAAGAGCAATCAGCGAGAGGAGGACAGAATTAGCTGTACCCCCCCCCCCCCCCCCCCCCCCCCCCCCGGAATGAAAGGGGATAAGAGTGATGACTCTTAAAGAAACATATGGGCTAATGCCAGGCCACCCAAGAGTTGCATCATTAAGTGGGAGCAAATATCAATTCAGTAAGTGTGTATCCATGCAGCTTAAAAGACAAAGTTTGTTCGCTCACAAAGAGAAACACAGATCAATAAGGACACTGGGCAGCCTATTGTTTCTCGTCTAGCAGATATTTACAGTATCTTTTTGCGCCAGGGTCATTCCATAGCTCTCTGAGAATAGCCCAACGGCAGCCAGGCTCATATAGCGTTTTGTTATGGAGACTGTACCTGGTCTCCTTTTTCCCCCTGGGCAACTCTGAGTCAACAACAGGGTCTATTTTCTAGCTTGTTCACACTCAGCGTGTAGGAGCTGAAGCTGTAAAGGTCAGATTGTCTCTGAAGGCACCAAAGATAAGCTTCCCTGACCACCTTCCACAGTATTCAAACCCATGCCAAAGAGTTTCCACTGTGTGTTGTCGCTATAAAGATATCCTTTAAAACCAGTCACTCAAATTTGACTATTAAATGTAGTGTTTTTATCAGCTGCCAGAGGACAAGCTGTTGCTTTGACCTTGACCTGATGACATAATAACGCAATAACAAGCTGCATTTAGCTTTGGTTGACTATAATGGTGGTGAAAATGTCTGTGCAAAGACATGTTATGCACTCATTATTTTGGGATATTTATTTCTTACGGATAAGTTACGGATGGCATACCCACCTCTGACAAAGACGTAGGCGGAGTAGGTTTCATATCCAGACTTGGTGATGACACGCAGGGTGTAGAGCCCCTCGTCCTCTTTGTTCAGGTGTGTGAGGGTCATTGTGGCGTGATCTCCACTCCAGTGCATGTTGTACCATTTAGAAGGAGACAGAAGGACATCTGGGAAAATACAATAGAAGGTGGTTGAGTAACATGTGATAAAAATATAATCCTCTTCAAAAAATAATATACAAACCAGGGACATTCACCAAAATCTTAATTTATTCAAAATCACTACTCATTCCATAGTGTAAGGTAAGGAGTAGTGCTGAAAAGTATATTTACCCAGGTACTTTACTTTAGTACTATAATTTCCTATATTCTGCTATTCTATACTTCAAGATATCTTCAATTCATAGAGAAATAATTCACTATTTTCTGCCCTCAGTTAATAAAAAAAACCTTAGTTACTCTGTTGATTCCGATCCCTAATAAAAATTATAATCAATAAACAAATGATGATGCGATATTAAATGCTAAGATAAGAAACACAATCATTCAAATGATCTTCATATTTTCATTCTGAAATAATTCTGCCAAATGCTTGTACTTTTGGTAAAATAAGTATTTATTGATGCCAATACTTTTGTACTTTTTTTCAAAGAAAATTATATGAGTGATCAATGGTTTGGGGCGGCTAAGTAAATCCATATTTTGAATTCATCTTCTTACCGTCTCTGTACCACTGGATCTCTGGCTGGTAGCGGTGCAGGGCAGGGGAAATGATGACTGTACATCCAAGACTAATGGTCTCACCCTCTCTTCCAAACGTCACACCAAATGTATCAACAATGTGAGTCTTGAAGTTTACGCCGTACTCACACACGGGGCCATCTGCAAACAGAGCAAGATACAGCAGCTTTAGTCAGAGCTTAAACTGGCATTAATGTGCAAACACTTTGCACACGTCACTCATTGTACAAAGAGTTGAACTAGCGTTCAATTCAAGTGGAAGAACAAAACATTCACTACGGAAGAACATTATCACATCAAAAATCATATCCAAATAACAAACAATAAGCTAGATCGACATTTTTCAGCCAGACAGGTAGGGAAGAGAACACGTGACATATGTGTAGGGATAAAGAACAACATCAAATACGAGCTAAAAGAGTGACTATGAAACAGAACAGTGCTCCCAAAAAGTGGATGTTTTCGTCATTATCATGCATTAAACAGTGAAGCACATCAAACTTGTGAAAACCCTGGTTGAAAACCCTTTTTAAAATAATGGACGCATAAGCTTGCAAGGTTGCATACTTTAACTAGGTGTCAACTCTGAAATGCTGAAAAATCTGTAGATTTTTCCATACATGGAGTACTGTGAGCACCATGTACACAGACAAGTGGTCATGCAGAGACCAAACAGTGACAGTGATCACATGACCCTGTTACCTTCAGTACTGCCCCCTGTATTATTGCCGCAGCATCAAGGAAACAGAACAGTTGTTAGTGCAGTAGTGCACAGCCCCCAACCCCCACACTCTTCACTGTATATCATTGTGTACAGTATAAGCAGATAACCAGAAAGAGTAAAGTCAATAATATAAAAAAAAAATCAAATGACAAATAAATGCATAATTACCATTATTACTATCGTTTTCATTATTACACTATTGTTTTCTTTGTTCACTCTCATTCACTTTTCTTACATCAGCATTGGGCAGATATTTTCAGCATCTTAAAGTAAGCAGCTGTACGGTACATGCGCACAGCAGACAGACACAGTTAGCAAATAGCTGGTGAAAATAATCAAACATCTTTCTCAAGAACTGTTGAAGACAAAAACAGAGCTAAAAGGAGAGTACATTTTATGACATATATTCATCAGGTTGGCAGAAAAGCAAATGCTAACGTAGCTCAGAGTCTGCTAGAGGTATAAATTAACGCAATATGCTAACAAATGAGCTAAAAACAGCTGAACAAGACAAAGTATGTTTATGCTGTGTTTTTATCTTGTTCTTCTACTCCGTAGTGGTCGTACATCAATGAATGCAACATGAATTCCACAATTTAACATACAATATATACAAATACACAGTAAATTCACACTTACGTCTAGGGGATGGCAGGGACTCATCCATATCACCTTTGAACCCTATGGAGAAAAGCAGTTGTTACCATTAAAGCGAACACATAGTGTGCACAGTATTATACTGTCAAGATATCAACATATGAGATTATACACCATGACATTTGCCACGTTTCACTGGCTTAGGCCTCTCATTAATAGAAACTTACAAGTCAAAGTATATTTGGTTCCTACTTTTAAGAGATGTTGCAGTTAATACATCGGTATATGCAGAAGAAGCCTTTACATTTGGCAACTTTACTTATTTACTGATTAACTGATGTACAATGAGCAATAATTACTGGCTTTTCTTGTTCTTTTAACACATTTTGTGGAGCTTGTTCATGATAGGTGAATTGGGGTGTGATGATTGTCTGACTTTCTGAAACCTACTCTTAACAACGACAGAGGCAAATGAAGACAGCTCTCCCTTGGAGTTCATGGCAGAGACACGATACTGGGCCGTGTCATCGAAATCACATCTGAAAGAGGAGAGCATCAGGTAATCAATTCCCATCATAAGCAGAATCTACTGTACTGTGCCCTTCCCCCGTGTCAACCTCAGCCCTCCCAAACATGTAAATAATACCAAGTATGTGAGCCCTGGCTGTAAGCGTTCCATATCTCCTGAATACTTTGGTTATAAATAGGCACCACTGCTGATGTCATGTGCACCAGGTGGTGAGGGTCTCACATGAAAGTATCTGCAGCCGACATATTCTACTAAAATGGAAAAAATATCATCTCATTTGTTTCTCCTTGTGATTTTGAATGTGTTAAAATGGTCTTTGATCTTAGAGTATGGTGAAGTACATGTAAAAGAAAAGTACTTTGACTGGATACATTTAACAAGTCCAAACTCAATCCTATCCTTAATTCATGTTGACAGTGTAGATTGGCATTACAGTTACATACATTGATCCAATTACATGTCAAATATATGAATCAAACCCCACTTGATTGTTAGCTAGTTGGTAGCTAAGCTAAGTGCTTAAGATGGCAGACAGCAGTAAATATGAATCTAAACATCTAATTGTCCCTCACATAATAGGAGGAACTGCTTACATTCCATGTTTTTCTATAGTCTATGGTATATTGCTAGATAATTGTACTGGCAGGAAAGTGAAAGGGCCCAGGATGCAATTTTTCCCTTAGTCTGCGGAAAAGTACGGTGGCCCTGAAGTGCAAGACACCACAGCATTTCACAAAACACCACAGCATTTCACATTGGACGGAAAGGGTATTCCTTAGGGAGAACACTTCTTGTTTGTGATTGGACGGAGCCAGCCAGAGAAGCACTGCTGTGATTGGTTGTTTTTTGCTGCCAGTCAAGAAATGACGTTTCGTGATTGGCCCAACGCATCAGCCGTTAGCTGTTAGCACACACTCAGAGCTCACAGCTCCTCATATCTGTTCAGAAACTGGACAAAAGTTAAACATATACAAAACACAGACTGTCTATGTCATGGCGAATACAGTCGCTGCTTTATTTATGTCTGTATGACGTTGTTGTGAGTGTGGACGGAGCAGCTACAGGTTAGTTTAGCCTGATCGATCTGATTCCGATTTACATGGAGATATGCCCCGCCCCCTCTCCAGCGTCTTGTTTGAATGACAGGAGTAAACACAGAATTAATGCTTTATTAATTCATGGTTTTTAAGGGGCGTATCTCCATGTACATTCTATGGTAGATACCAACTACAACTAAATGAACATATTTGACCGTGATTTAATTGTAATACACGTTTCAAAGTGATGCCGAAGTAACTACATACTGATAACGGTTAGTAAAAACCATGAATTAACGCTTTGACAAGACGGCAGGCGAAAAGCTTTTAAAATGCGTGTTTTCTGAATGGAATCGGATCCATCAGGCTAAACTAACCTGTAGCTGCTCCGTCCACACTCACAACAACATCATACAGACATAATTAAAGCAGCGACTGTATTCGCCATGACACAGACAGTCTGTGGTTTGTACATGTTTAACTTTTGACCAGTTTCTGAACAGATATGAGGAGCTCTGAGTGTGTGCTAACAGCTAACGGCTGATGTGTTGTTGGCAATCACGAAGCGTCATTTCTTGACTGGCAGCAAAAACAACCAATCACAGCAGTGCTTCTCTGTCTGGCTCTGTCCAATCACAAACAAGAAGTGTTCTCCCTAGGAATACCCTTTCCGTCCAATGTGAAATGCTGTGGCGTTTTGTTATGCTGTAGCGTTTTGTGAAATGCTGTGGCGTTCTCTGAAATGCTGCGGCGTTTTCTGAAATGCTGTGGCGTTTTCTTAAATGCTGCGGCGTTTTCTGAAATGCTGTGGCGTTTTTTTAAATGCTGCGCCATTTTCTTAAATGCTGCGGCGTTTTCTGAAATGCTGTGGCGTTTTCTTAAATGCTGCGGCGTTTTCTTAAATGCTGCGGCGTTTGTTTTCTTAAATGCTGCGGCGTTTTCTGAAATGCTGCGGTGTTTTCTTAAATGCTGTGGCGTTTTCTTAAATGCTGCGGCGTTTTCTTAAATGCTGCGGCGTTTTCTGAAATGCTGTGGCGTTTTCTTAAATGCTGCGGCGTTTCAGGGCCAACGTAGAAAAGCATAGCTAATACTGTAGCTAGCTAATTACAAGTCAAAATAACATAAAAGTCTATAAGTCTACACAAGCTAAGATGTATGCAAAGTCTAACACATTTGGCAATGTTTCATTTATATTTACAAAACCTGTTACAGTGTTGAATGTTTTTGGGAAGATTTTATTTGTAGTAGTTGTAGGGGAAGCTACACCTACCTGTTGATCTCCAGTGAGTGCATGTTGTATTTGCTCTCAAGTTTGTACTTGTCACCATGGCCAACAGAGTCGATGGCAACATTGTTTTTGTACCTTTTAGTAGGAGGCAGCAAACATGAAAGAAAACAGGCCAGAGGAAAAAGAAAGAACTTGAAAATGACACATATAATAGATAAAGCCATCTAAATTAGATGAGTACAAGCACAGATGAATAGGCAGGCGAGAAGGGGACAGAAAGGATAGATTTAAAGATATAATATTGGTTATTATGTATGTCTGTGACCTACCAGACGACCCGGGGGTCCGGCCAGCCTCTGACAGTGCAGTACAGCCGCACACACTGCTTCTCCCACACAGTGTGGGAGCGCGGTTTAATCACAAACTCCGGGGTATGCATCAGGCTGTCTTCGTTCATACGCTTAAAGTGTACCCCGTGTTCATGGATCTATAAACAGAAAAAATCACTCAGGACAATTGAACTTTAAACTTAAAAAATATATAGTATATTTCACCAGGTATTCACAATCCACAGTTGAAGCAAAAACAAAGGAAATTAATTCAGCAACATCCCTTTTTTTCCCCATGCAAGACGTTTGTACTTTTAAACTTGAAACGTGTTGTGAGTGTGTGTCGTTCATTACGTTCTGAGAATAGCTAGGGTTCTTGAGGCATCGTCTAGTTGAGCGTCCAGTAACCAGTCAACACATAAAATGACAACACCACTGGGACACTGCCTCCCTATGTCTCAAGAAACAGGATCCCCTAAAGAATGTGTCACCTATAGTAACGCTATCTGGCAGTGAAGACAGATTAATACAGTGAAGCGGTCACTGTGGATTTGATGATGCTTAATGAATGGTTGGATCCCACTTCACATGATAATCACCCTGGGACAATAATAACTTCCTTGTGTAAGGAGTAGTAACAAACACCAAAGGCACTTAGGTGTCACTAAGTAGTACTGAAATGATTTCTGCTCAGTGATGCAACCATGCAGCTAACCTCATTTTGTAATGTAGCCTGATATTATTCTATGATTGGAGAACATATATTTGTAATATTATGAAGGAGGATAGTCTAATCTGAAGATGTCAGATGGTAGAAAAGCTTTCTGTATTTCAGCAATCATATATTGAAACGTTTAAAAATGGACCTGTCCACATTAGGTTTCAAAAAACCCAATACTGCTGTTGGACAGCAGAGTGACAAAATGCAAGAAAGAAACATGTAACTGCGACAAAGGGTTGAAAGAACACAATGATCAAGATCTACTAAATGATTTACATTAAGTGACAGGAAGAGTAGCCTTCACAATCATGTCGCTCATATTTTGTGATATAAAAATGATAAGCAGTTAGTTATTTCTATTGTTGAAAGAGTATATCACCTCCTGTACAAGCTCTAAAAAGCTACATTTAGAATTCCCCCACTGACCCTTTTATTTAGAGAGATGCGCTCGGCCGTCTCTCGAATGGCCTCCCTCCTGGAGGTCTGCTCTGACCTCTCCATCTCCATGCCACTGGTGAACAAATCCCTGCGCGCCATGTACTCAGAAGAGTCCCGCACCCTTGCTTCCTCTCTACTCGAAAACCCAGTCCCAAACTCTTGACTAGGAGTTTGTAGAGAAGGTCCAGGAATGGGGAGTTAGGCATAACTGTAAAAAATTGTCTCCAAACACTCTTGTAGTATACTTTGAAGAGATTATTACCTGCCCCTGAAGATAGGCACTACGTAGCCGATGATTTGGTGGTCCTTATCCACAGCCAAGTAAGTTGGCTTGGCCCTCTTGAGTATAGGGCTCAGTCTGCTCGCTTCCAGCCCATAATGCGTAGACACGTTAAGTCTGTGACATTTAGAAAACCGTCAGCCTGGCCAGACAATGCAACTAATAAGATTACATCAAAATGTGGGGATGAAGCCATGAGGGGGGTCAATTAGTGGTAGATGAAGGTTCAGTGGGTAGTGAAAAGGTTTAGTTGTATTATTTGTATGTGTCCAGAATAATTACATTTTTAGAATCAACAAATGGCATCTGATGCAAAGGACAACATGAGTACCACTGTTGTATTTATTATAATAACTAAAAGACGCCAAATCGAATAATCATGTATCATACTATTTGCTTTCTAAGGCTACAGTTCGGGAAGGAATGACAAGTGGAGCGATGAAAGAAAAGACGGTTTAGATTTGAGGTCAGACGCCACACAGTTTGTCTGTGGAAACAGTATCTGCAGCACTCAGAGTTGGGGGTGGGGGCTAAGGGAATGAGATAACAAGAGCTTGATAAGCAGGGGGACCAGATTGGTGACAGGGCTACTGCTCTCTTTTTCCATCTGGGACACTTTTCCTTCAGCTCTGTACACTTTCTAAATGCAGTATCTTTGCCAGGACGACATTGGACAGTGGACAACCACTCGGACTGTTAAATCATCACCACATCATAATCCTCCTCTCATCAGCACAGATTTGGTGGCTGGTGTAAAGGCAAATATCTGATGGTGTAAATCAAGCCTAAGCCCCCTGACCTGTTCACACTCTCCAGGCCAGTGTATTTAAACATAAGCCACTGTAAAAAATGGGACCCCCATAAGCAGGGTGTTTTGTAAATCCTTAAATATGAAAGAAGAGCCCCTTCCCAGGTACAGAGAATCCATCTCATAAAACAGCTTTAAATCAGTGACTTGACACCGCCATCATTCTTTTTCAGTACATTTGACCCAGCATATTCACCGCAATAACACCAATGCATTCTACAATGTCCACTAAAGAACAACTTTACTCGTGTCTTTTGGTAAGTCACTTCGTTTTTAATATATAATGCATGTAAATTATATGAGATTTTAAAGATAGACTGACAATCTGTCATTTGTTACTTTCCCTCCCGCATGGTATGTACAGGTCAAGATTCTATTTCAGTCTATGCCATATACCATAACTCAACCTTTGCACAACATACATAGCATTTCCGTCCAGTTTCTCTAACCAACAGTCTGTCCCTGATTGGAGCAAAAATGTAATAAACCACATATCCAAAAATCATTTGAGTTATTTAGGAATAGATGTGTTACAGATAAGAGTTCATGAGCAGGCAGAAAAGCAAACAGGTCCTTTATTAGTCATCATGCAAGGAGCTTCATGCTGGATTCAAAGATGCTTTTAGGGAGCAAAGATCCTTTGGTGTGTGTGTGAAGGTTGATCAAGGAGAATCAGAAGAGGGAAGGATGGTTACTTTGGTGTCAATATGGGAGTGAAGCGGGACATATGATCTCATAGCTGTGACCGGGAAGTGATCCAACAAGGTTGATGGAGATGAACTTTAGGTTGGGTGTTAAGGGGAGCTTTCTGTGACAAGAAGTGGATTGATGAAGGTATGATCCTCTTCCTCCTTCTTACCCACTGCTCCTGCTGGTGGCAGCGGAGGTGCTGCTGCCAGCCGTGTACCTGTTGCTGGCCTGGTACTGGCTCAGTTTGGACACTGTCTCCTTGCTCCTGTAGTCACGGTCATAGTGGAGGTGGTGCTTCTGGTAGAACGGTAAAGATCCAGACATGTTGCAGGCCGCTCCTGGTGTTAGCCGCGAGCTTCCGAGTTTCTTGCTGCCTACTTTGTCTGTTTGGTTAGTTAGTATTCAAGAGCAGGTGGATTTACCATCATTATAAACTGTAGGTCAATGACTTTCATTTAGCGTTACATACTTTGGTCGAAATCAGTAATTGGCTTTACTGTGCTTATGGAAAACAAATTACTTTGCCAAACTAAATAATAATAATATGGAGAAGTTGGCAATCCCAATGATGCCATTTCATATTTCTAACAATATTGTTGCTAAAAAAAGCATAATATTGTCTTGACCAAAAACAGGAAGAACTAAAGGGGTTATACTTTTAAACATCCTTAAAATTGCAAATGTAAACCTAATCAGCTAGCTAGACAACATATAAGGTTCAGGCTTCAGGCATTTTCTCAGCATGCTATGACAAACATGCATCAATTACAACCTCACTTATCAGGCCTCCTCCCTGCATATCTGTTGCCACTTACCCTCGAAAAAATCCCTTAAACTCCAAGTTATAGAGGAAAAGATGGTCAAAATCCAAAGCTCGATATCCCAGCAAAACTACAGGTAGGTGCGTTCAGGGCTGCGGTCTACACAACAAAAATAATGTTGTCCCTTTCCAGAATGTCCAAGCAGCAGTCACAACCTTTTATGGTGAGGGTGGAGATAAATATAGCTGAGAGCAGAGTGTTGGGGGACACATTTATGGCTGCAGGTCTCTGCTGATGAACATTACTGTCTGATTTGCAGGTAAACAGGCTTACTCTTGTATTTTGTCTAATCTTTTGATATGAATGTTTGCCTCTTATCCTGTCTATGTATACAATACTATCCTAACTCCTGTATTTATGAGTTAATGTACAGATTTGATATGCCTTACTGTATACTTTGTTTGTTTCTATGTCACAGCCTTATGCAGAAGTAAGCAAATAAATGTGATGGAGTCAACCGGGTGTTAATATGACAAAGCCTACTTTAAATTAAAGTTAGGATACAAAAGCACCTCACGATGCAGATTTCCCAAAGGCGCAGTGACCCCCAGATTTCAAAAGTGACCATTTTAAATGTATGAACTAATATTTATTATTATTTGTTTACATTTGAAGATCTTGCTTGCTCTCAGCCCACAGTATGCCATCACTGCTTAATCTCCAGTATCTTTTGTCTTGACTTGTTACCACAGCAGTCTAACTTTAGCTGCTGCATGCTATTGTTAAAGTCTCTTTTGTCACTCTCACTTTCAGACCCACTCTCCTTTGTGGAAGCTCACAAGCGTCCCCTCCTGTTCCCTCGTCTCATCAGAGCCTCCTTAAGGAGAGATGGATAACTCAATGATTGTTGATGGAAACACTCTCCTGGTGCAAGTATGACTCATTCAGGACTCTTTTGTTGAAAGTCAGTTTATTAGAGGCCATTTGGCAGGCAGATTCAATTTAGCTGCCAGCCACAGATGTTTGGACATTGTTCTTGGAATTGACCACAACACTATAGGTTTCCATGGCAAAAATATCATGTCAGTGAACACCTCTGAGACCTTTGAGTTGAACACGCAAGCTTTTTGGCCGTTACCCACCACTATCCCACATGATAAAACAGTGAGCATTCCAACATGCCTACAATGTTTTGGCAACAATCTAAAGTGTAAACCCAAAAAAGAGATTAACACTGAGAAGAACAATACTCTTGAGAATATATCAAAATTCATTCAAATTCATTTTGATATATTCTACAATTGTATTATACTGTATGTCAGAAGCCGTTAATAATTTGCCAACATGAATGATTTGAATCGAACTTTATGATAAGCTAAGCTAGCCATCTGCTGACTATGGCCCTCATTTTTAAAATACTAACAGTGGTATTGTTTTTTGATCAAACTATTTGCACTGAAATGCAATTTTCTATTATACATGTTTGTGTTATATATGTTATTATCTTCCTAGGAACGTAACCAGTGTGATGATCATACCTTAAGCAAACAAAAGTCACACTGAGCATATTACAGTATGTGTGTAACAATAATGTTCACTTGATTTTATTACATATATTTATATCATAAAGTCTGTGTAGAACCCTGACATACTGTACCTACCTATTAGTGAATATTATTGATATCAAAGAATAGAACACATTCTTTCTGTAGGTTCTATCATAAGCAGCATGACCTTTAGTGTAATCTGGTTGATACTGCTTGACTAAGAATGCACAAGAATAAAAACGTTTACTAATTATTAAAATGATTAATTGTATCACATTTTAACTACCATGGTTAATAACATTGAGTTCATCTGTATACTTGAATGCAATACATAATACAACCACCCTGTAGACTTTAAGCCTATCATGTTCAGTTTGTTGAGATATCAGAAATGTGATGAATTTAAAAAATGACAGCAGATTGTGGTTAAGTTGTATTATGTGACATTTTATTGATAGATGCTCATATATGTGAACTGTGTACTGTATGTGAAGTACATTAATGTTAGCACCATGCCACTTGGTTCAGCTGTCAGGAAATTCCAACCCTGTGGACATCTCATGGGATCTATTAAGGGTATTTGTATGCTCTGCTTAGTATGGCCCCCACACATTAAAAGCTACTTGAATGTCTGAGATAACAGTTGTAGGCATAAACAAATTCAATTGAATAGCTAACACAATATTAGGTAACCAACTCAAGAAACTGTTTATAATATCAGTGAGCGAAGGAATGGTTTTCTATAAAGCTAGCACACTCTAGTGGTTGGTGGTGACACGACATATACAGTATACAGTGTTTAGACTGCTCCTTTGAAAGAGAAGGGATCCAACAGTGAGGTCAAGTTTTTAAATAAATGAACTACAATTGTAACCATCATTACGAATAGTCGTATTTTTAATGCACATGATCAGTGATTTTGTTATTAACTTTGAAAGTGATATGTCAACGGGATAAAAGGCTGGCATGGCTTGTTTTAACCAGTGAGTCAACAGATTAACATATTTCCTTTGAGTCCCTGCAGTACTAAGCCTCCCTTTTTGCAGCTATGACCGGGGGTACCAACTGTTGTCTGGCACAAGCTGGGAGTCAGAATCTATTATTATCCATCCTGTCAAAAATGTTTCTCTTCATTGTTTTGGTTTGAGCATATGAACTTCTTCTCATTTTTACTTGCTTTCACATTACTTCCTCAGGTTAAAGTTCAATTGAGGTTAACATTGTTTTTATCCAAGAAAAACTTGGCTGAGAAGGCTACAAAAAGATAATGCAGCACCTTGTAACATATGCAGGTATTTTAGTTTTCCAAATGACCATAAAAGAGCAAAAGCAACACAAAAAAGCCTACTATGTATCTTGAAAACAGTGTCAACTAAATAGGGAAAAATGAACTATATATATGTTTTTAATCTGATACATCTAATAACACAGACATTTAATTTGATGCTAAATAATCATTTACTGTTATGTTTGCCTTTTTTCCTTGTGGGAATCCTTCAAGTTGTCCCTTGCCTTAAATTGCAGGAAGGACGATGTATTCGTTCTTCCCTTAAAAGGGCATATCCAGGAATGTCAAGGCAGGCAAGGGAGTGTTTGTGGAAGTTACACAAACACTCTGTCGGGGGGTGTGATGTCATACTTTGTATTTTATTACCACTAAGAATTAAACATTATCATCTGCTTTCTGATCAAGTTAAGCATTATCTATCCATTTATTATGTATACACCGAAACAATCTATTAATTGGTTTTCAAGATAATAATAATATTAGTAACATCATTTACAAGTCCCCCTATTTTATACAGTTGGTTTGCTCTAAATACCCAACAATATTATCAGGAAGTGAAGAGGGCGGTGGTTGAGAAAAGAGCAGCATCGGGCTAGCAGAAGTTTCGGATTGTTGTCAGGTAAGTTTGTGTTCTAGCCTTTTTTTCAGCTGACAATAGTTACTTTATGAATAATTTGATATTAAGATACCACACACCTGGTAGAAATATAAAAAGCGTATATCTGAATAACGTGCTATCGTGTCCCGTTTGATTGCATCAAAAAATACGGCTAACTGTTAGCTGCTCGGATACTGAGTGACTAGACAGCGACTGTTTAGATCCCGAATTAGTATTGTTAAGTATTGTATTGTTAAGTGAATTGTTAACCTGGAAAATGTTATGCATCTTCCATGTGAACATAGGTAACTTCCGCAACTGAATGATGAGTGTTTGTAGTGTGCTATCGTTCACAGCCTTGTGCACAGTATAGTTCGTTTATCGTTTATCATTTTATGTGACCCAAGCTAGGCCGCAAGCCATTAAGACTGTACACGTAATTCCCCAGGAGTAGTGATTAGGTCCGGTATTAAAAACGAATTAAGGATCAAGTTAGTTTTGTTGAAGTTAAACGTTGTAATGTACGGTTTGTCAAGTGCGCAGTACAAACTAAAACCGATGTCACCATAACGTTAGCTCATTTTTCAAGCCAGTCCGTATTTTTACGGTGTTCATAACCTGATGAGTGCTTTGAAATAAATATAAACATTTACATTTGGACTTTCTTTACTCGGAAAGGCTTTTTTTTAAAGCCTAATTGACGCTTATTTCCTGTCGTCATCCTCCCGGTCTTTGAATGTTCTGCTTTCTTTGCTAACGTGTCGCTTTCTGAACTTGTAATGGGAGATGTATACACAAAATAAAGTGTTTTTTGGCAGGTCAATTGATAACTTCCAGAGAACATTTTTATGACATTTAGAACTATAACTGAACGTTACTGGAGCCATATATTTAAAACGTACTAGTTTCATAGAGAAGTTGTAGCCATTTAACTATATTGCCAATATCCAATTATAATGCCAAGCAAGGCTTTATACAACTCCTGTTCAAGCTGGTCGATCCACTTTCCTTATGTCAACATAAAGATGTAAATGTAGGACAGTTTCAGTGTTCATCTCAGACATGTCCTGATAAGGGCATTTGTCCTCACATCACTAATTATCCTGCCCTCAGTGAAGCCAGTGAGCTGATCAACATAGAAAGATAAGTGAACATTTCCATTTATAGCTCCACGAAGGACACCGCACTGGGGAATTGCTGCCAGAGAATTAAACACCTTGCCAAATCGTTGTAAAGGCAAACTCATATAGTAACAGGACAAAACATTTCATGAACTTGTCTTCCAACGAGTCATCTTTTCTCTGACTGTGCTAGAGAAAAGATGACTCGATGGAACAGCTACATTTTCCTATGTACATTGCTCTGTCCATAGTGTTTTTAAATGATACTGATATTTATGGTTGCCTCCTTAAATAATAAAGTCCAATTGCTGAATGCATAATCTAATATGTATATATTTATTCTCACAGGTAAACAAAAAAACAGTCAACATGTCTAGCAAAAGAGCAAAGGGAAAGACCACGAAGAAGCGCCCTCAGCGCGCGACTTCCAATGTCTTCGCCATGTTTGACCAGTCTCAGATTCAGGAGTTCAAGGAGGCCTTCAACATGATCGACCAGAACCGTGATGGGTTTGTGGACAAAGAGGACCTCCACGACATGCTGGCATCACTGGGTGAGTAGTAGATTACTAACATCCTAATAGCGTGCGGGTGTGCACCTACATGGGTGCACACCCTAAATGGCACCTAAACTAGTTCTACAGGCTGACATTTTTTATTTCGCAGTTGTTATTGTCACTTGTACTTAAAACACATTCTGTATTAAAACCCTTTAGCCTAAGTGCAATATACCTGTGTATTTCTACAGGGAAAAATCCAACTGATGAGTACCTGGAGGCCATGATGATGGAAGCTCCTGGACCCATTAACTTCACCATGTTCCTCACCATGTTTGGGGAGAAGCTCAATGGCACAGACCCTGAGGATGTGATCAGAAATGCCTTTGCTTGTTTCGATGAGGAGGGAGCAGGTACATTCTTCTGACAGTAATTTTTTTTTTGAACGACAGAAAATAATCCTGGTTTGACCTAGTGAAAGTGTAGCTGGTTTTCTATCTGCATTTTAAAGACAAACGTGGCTCTAAAGAACCTTTTTTTTTGTTATGATCTTTTTGGAAGTTTAGTTTTGTTCCAATTCTCCCCTACACCTTTTTTAAATGTCAAGTGTGTTTTTGAAAAACCCTGCCCAAAGCAATCCAGTTTTGTTAAGATAATGGTTTCTTAAAGATGGTAATGCTTTAATTGCAAGTTTATTCATGTCCTTATCTGATCCGACTGTTTTCCCCTCAGGTTCCATCTCGGAAGATTACCTCAGAGATCTGCTCACAACAATGGGTGACCGATTTACAGACGAGGAGGTGGACGAGCTCTTCAGGGAGGCCCCCATCGACAAGAAGAGCAACTTCAACTACGTGGAGTTCACACGCATCCTAAAGCACGGCGCCAAGGATAAGGACGATTAAAGAGCCAGCAGATTCCTCTTCACCCTTTTTGCCTCTTTCTCCAGCTAGATCACCGTGCTGCATGTCTCAACTCTCCAGTATAAACCCTATTTACCACCAAAGCAATAAATATCCAATCTTGTTTGTTGTGAACTTCCAGTTTTGCCAAATGTACACATCTCTAATGAGAAGATAAATCTAAGAGGCTGTAAAATGTTTTTCCTGTCATGTAAAGATGTGAAGTGGCAGCGCCTTGGAAGCTCTAAGGGAAATGTCTTTGCAGTTCATATGATCAGGTTTAGATGAATTTTTACATTTTATAATATAAACTTTTTAAATAAAGCCCTCTATCAAGTTGTACTGTTTCCCTTCTATAAATGACAACTGAATTACATATTGCATTATTCTGTCTTTATTTTTCCTGTGGCATAATTAAAATGCCTTTCAAGTCTTGACAGGTCGACTTTCTTCTCACTAAATTCATTCAACATGTTCCGACTAGCATTGGCTGAATTCTTTCTGAAAAATGCCAAATGATCACAACACACACTCGAAAAACCTTGGGTTCATTTGGGTTAATTAATAACAATGGAGAGAGATGTTGCCCACATAAAATACCATGTATTTATTTTTGCATTTTTTCAACATGCTGTACTATGTATGTCAACGACATAACACGCCTGGTTTCTAAACACTAACGTGCCTTATTCCCACATAAAATACCATGTTTTTTGTGTGCATTTTTTCCTTTTATTCGACATAAGATAAGCTGGACCAACGGCAACAGGGTAAAGATGAAAACCAGGACAGCACAGATTCACACAGATTAATACAATTTAAAAAAAAAAAAAAAAAACCTGAAATAAGAAAATAATTCAAATTAACATATATAGTGGATATGTGTTTTTTGTTATATAATCGACAAACTATGCAATGTCGTTTTTTTTAAAGCAAGTATGACTTTTTCATTTTTTTCGAAATGCCAAAATGTTTTCATTATCATTTTTTTAAAAAACATACTAGCCATTATATTTCAACAAACTAAACTGGGACTTTTTTAATGATATTCTTTCCTATTACCATTTTATATATTTTTCCATGCTACAAAATGGCTTTTTTCAAAATGTAGGACTTGCTATACTGTGACTTTTTTTTTAAATTCCTTGATACACTATTCTATGATCAATTATAGATCTTGAAAATATACTGTGAGGTTTTTTTAAATACTATACTATGCCTTTTCTTAATCCTCTTCGGTATCTCTTCAAATTGATATTTTTACAAATGTATTGGCACCATGATTGGCACACTTTACTTTTACAATCTGTTTTTGTGTTTTGTCCTCCGGTTAATCATACAGTATATATCTGAGTCATAGACTGTATATCTGAATGAACATTTCCAGCATGATTTTACGTGTCATGGTGCTGCCTTCTAATGCTGTCGGTTCAGACAGGATTTACAAGACAAATAATAATGTCCATCAAAATTGGAAAGGTTTATAAAATGTTCATGTTGTGGCACCTGCCTCACCCTTTGTTCTGCTACAGAAACACTACCTAACTTTTTTTAGCAATATTTCTGGTAACTTTACATTACCGCATGAAATGCGTTCAGCCCGAGTCATAACAATCATCAAAGGCAGAAAAACGAGGTGCCCTGAACGCCTCATAGCTCTTACGGAACCACGTTACGACAGCATCTTGGCTGACACTGGTGCTGTGAGCCTGTACCTTCGTATGAATGTCCAGGTATACTTTTTGGCGTTTTCACCTCTTCATGTAGTGTTTTATTTAATACCGTAAGCTAAAGTGTCAACCTTCGTACAGGGCAACTCATAAACTCTAGTTAGGAAGCTAGCAGCTAAGTAGCTAACGTTAGCTAACAGATACGTCAAGGTTGATCTTTTGTAAGTTGACAGCAGAGTAACGACGAAGGGATCTAAGTTCTGCCTGCAGAATGTTCTCTGAATTACTTACATATTGTGTGTGTGTGTGTGTGTGTGTGTGTGTGTGTGTGTGTGTGTGTGTGTGTGTGTGTGTGTGTGTGTGTGTGTGTGTGTGTGTGTGTGTGTGTGTGTGTGTGTGTGTGTGTGTGTGTGTGTGTGTGTGTGTGTGTGTGTGTGTGTGTGTGTGTGTGTGTGTGTGTGTGTGTGTGTGTGTGTGTGTGTGTGTGTGTGTGTGTGTGTGTGTGTGTGTGTGTGTGTGTGTGTGTGTGTGTGTGTGTGTGTGTGTGTGTGTGTGTGTGTGTGTGTGTGTGTGTGTGTGTGTGTGTGTGTGTGTGTGTGTGTGTGTGTGTGTGTGTGTGTGTGTGTGTGTGTGTGTGTGTGTGTGTGAGAGACCAATGCAATCCTGGAAAAAAGATTTCTTGTGTTTCTTTTTTCAGTTGGGTCTGAAGATTCCTGATCATGGCCCTGAAGCTGATCCAGAGATTTCCGCTGCTCGGGCAGTTCGGGATTCTCCGTTACCCTCCGGTTGGACCTGTGCTCAGCTCCAGGCTGCTGAGGACCAGGAGTGAAGGCCAGTCCTCATGTGTAGGCTACGTGTTCACCTCATCCAGCAGCAAGAAGCTCCAATCGGACTATGGGATAAGAAACCTGACCACCATCGTCAAGGAGCCACCCTTCTTCGCCAGCAGCTCTGTGGGTCTCCACAAAGACTCATTCCCTCAGTTCCGTCTGACCCGGCTGCACCAACCCACCGCTGCAGAGAATCAGGCCTTCCAGCAGCGCCTCACAAACTGCTCCTCATCCCGGCAGGTTTTCAAACTGCTGCGCTCCGTGGAGATCATGTCTGACACCATGGCTGCTGAAGCACTTCACCGTGTGGCCGACCTGGAGCAGGAAGGTGCCTCCCTGAAGGACCCCACGGTGCTGGAGAACGACACCATCCGAGCCCTGTGCTTCCAGCTGGAGCAGGACTCTGGGTGGCTGACGGATGCTGGGATAGTATCCACACTCTTGGCTGGCACTCGCCTCTTCTTGGACCCTTGGAGCACGCTGATGGTGCGGCTGGTGTCTGAAAGCCAGGAGAGGCTGGACAGAGGGCAGATGAGCGTGAGGCAGCTGTGTAGCCTGGGCCAGGCCATGCTGGCTATAGGGGGGTCCAGCTGTGTGATGCTGGAGCAGGTGATGAAGCAAATCCAGAAGCAGAAGCCTGCCGATTGGAGCCTTGAAGATCTCATCGCTGCTTATATGTTGATGCAAGGTGGCGTGGGTCAGGATGGGAAATACCATCACCTGCTGAACGCAATGCACACCCACGCCATGAAAGTGACCTATTGCATGGACCCTTCTGCTGTCAGCGGGCTGCTTGGTGCTCTGGTGTCCCTGAACCAGATGCAGGCCATGCCTCTTGTCATCAGTCTATGCAAGCAGTCCGTCCGCCATGTCCCCCACTTCACAGACGATGAACTCACCGCTGTGCTCGGGGCCCTAATGCACTTTGGTCACAGCGATCATTACTTTGTGGAGGCAATGGAGAGGTATGTTCCCCGAATGGCCTTCACCTCCCACCCTGAGACAGTAACCAAGGTGATGCAGTTCTTTGGCCGGAGGAACATCCTGTCAGTGACTGTGGTTGACGCCATTGCAGAGAGCTTTGTGTACCGAGCGGACGACTACAGCACCAGCCAGGTGACGAGGCAGATCATGGCTCTCGGGAAACTCGGCTACCTTCCTCCCAACGCAGGAGATGTGTTCAGGAAAGTTGAGACCATCCTGCGTACACGCTTGTCGCACTTTCAGCCCCGAACGCTGCTCAACCTGCTCCACTCCTGCACCCTGGTGGAGAGGTTCCCTGTTAATTTTGTCCCCAAAGTTTTCAACAATTTCTTTCTACAGGAACTGCAAGGTAAAACATCCTGTCAAAGACCAGCAACCCAACCTCTATGTTATTCAACCTATCTCATGTTGCAGGTTTTATGTTTGTCCCGTAATCAATCTATAATTTGGCCATTATCGTTCAAACAATAGACTAACATAGATTGTACTGTGTTTCAGAGCAGAGCACGGGACTGGATCAGATCGCCATGGCACAGCTGACCCAGCTCTACATGACTTTGAAGCTGGAGTGTCCTAACTACAAGGTAAACATGTTTCAACAGTTAGATAAGTTAAAGATGAGGCCAGTTCAAAAGAATGCCCCAAACCTGAATACACACCCTCTTACTTAACATGCCATCAGTATGTAAGGCTCAGTGCACATCAGTTATCCGTGACTAAACCCTGAACATGTGACTTTTCCAGGGACGAAAACAAAAAGAATACAACCTCTAATTCAGAACAAAATCTACTACAAATGGACATGGGGTGGATTTAGTTGTAAAGTAATAACAAAATGGTTTCCATCTGTGAAACAAGACACTTTCTGTCCTCTTCTCAGGGTCCCAGGCTCCACCCCAACTACTGGGTCAAGTCTTTCCTCACATCCGGACGCTCTCTGGAAACGCCAGTGGACGTACAGCTGTACAACTCTGTGACAAATGGACTGGTGGATTTGCTCGGCGCTCGGTCATACTTTGGATCCAAAGTTCTGACACCGTACTGCTACACACTGGGTAACACAACATCTGTTAGATCCTACGTCCCTCATAAGATTCGTTCCAGGGGCTAACATCAACTACTTCTTTGTTTTTGAAGATGTGGAGATAAAACTTGATGAAGAGGGGTATGTGCTGCCTGCCAGTCATAATGATGACGTCCACAAAAGGTCAGTCGTTTATTATTGAGAGGTTGCTACGCTAAATAGAAAATGATTCTGATGTTCATCGTTTAAAACACATTGCACTGTTTCTTTTCATGGATGTTACAGGATAGCTCTTTGTATCGACGGACAAAAGAGGTTTGCTACAAACAAGAGGCAACTACTTGGAAAAGAGGCTATCAAGCAGAGACACCTGAGGCTTCTGGGATATGAAGTTGTTCAGGTTAGACCTTCATCTTACATATTCTTAAGTGATTCAGCAGTTTTTTTTCTCTGCCTGATTTTCATCCCTTTAATGAATTATTCCAACATCGGTCAAACAATACAAGTATCTCAGGACTTATCACTGTTCAACCATGTCATTTTGTTTCTCTTGTCCGAATGAAATGACTGAAAACGTTTATTTTCTTCCTAGGTTCCTTACTATGAGTTTGAACAACTGCAAACTAAGAGCAGTGCCATGGAGTATCTGCACCAAAAAGTCTTCCCTCACACGTACAGGATGAGCTGGTGATGATGTCACTCAGTATGCTGTGGTTGTCTTTTATTTTTTAGTCCTTTCTTCTATAAAGGAATTTGTATTTATTTTTTCAAATGTATAGTGTTTTTATTATGCACTTTCACAAAATGTATTTAACAATTAAATGACTTTTAAATGACTTGGTTGTAGTCTTTGAAAAATATAATTTATTTTGTTCTTGGCAACAAACGCTGCAGAAACTGTACAAAGTTAAGAGAATCCAATTTCACTTCAGATACATACGATATGAGCTCACTCAAAATAATAATCACAACTTTTAATTAAAGATGCCTGACTTGACATTAGTTTCCAAAATGCATTCAACAGAAGATGCTTGGGTTTATGATTATGCATTATAAGGCTAGGAGTGTCAGTTGGATACATACAAAAGGCTATGATACATGTAAAAGTAGCACGAGCATCCTGAATGCTCTTATGTAGCAGGAATCTGAGGAAGGCCGAACTCGTCCACCAGGACACCATCCTGAAACAGAAGAAGAAAGCCTATTAATGAAAAGTCAGACAGTAGACGCATCAGAAGACCTGTTCATATTATCAAACTGAAGTACCCTGTTGACAGACTTGTCGCCGGGCATGCCCTCTGGGATGGAAGGAGCCGTGGAAGCCTCGTCCAGGTAGGAGCTGTCCTCGTCCATCAGGAGCTCATCTCCCAACGCGTCCAGCTCTGTGGACACACACAGTTCAACATTACAAAACAGCAGCCACCTTCACCTCATAGAAAGGAAGGGCGACAAACATTTATTAAAAAAAAATCTATGGGTAATGAGCTATTAATCATTATGGACAAAGTACAATCCCCAATGTTGGGTCTAGACTAGACGCCCTGGATATGATAGAGAGGCATAGATGACTTAAAGTACTACTGGATATTATCACAAATGCTTACATCTTCATAATCTGTACACTACAAGTTATTTCATATATTTAAATGAAATCAGGGATAAAGAACTGTTTTACTGACCTGCTTCCAAGTCGTCCTCATCGATGTCAGGTGTGCCGTAGCTTCTGCCCATCGCCTCCTGGATTTCATTGGCGTCCTCCATCATGTCTCCGAGTTCATCTTGCAGATCCTGAATAAATCAATAAAAAGTGTTGTCGTCAGCACTGACAGATTCTATTGGACGTAATGTATGACACCCTATTATATGCTGATATCACTTGTGCTGGTTATAGCTGACACTTGATGGCAAATATGGCTCTCACTTTACATTTAATATATATTTTAGAAACAAATACCTCAATCTGATCAATTTTCACATGCTTGTAGGCTTTCTTCATGTCTTTGAGGCCGACTTTCATGGCATCAACCTGAAAGGAAAAAGCACATGTTAACACAAAGAGCCATTTCCATCTGTAATTATGATTCTATGTGTGAAGACGTCCAGTCGAAAATGAACTCGCTTACTGTGGTTTTAGTGTCTTTAAGGGTCTGGATTGAGTAGTTTGTCTGCTCCATGTTGAACGACTGCTGCATGAGGTTATCTCTCTGGCCCTCGTACCTGGAAGACAACATAATTACATAAATTAGACTTTCACATCAGTTGATGTTAAGAATAACTCTGGTTGATAAGGAAAATATTGGAAATTAGAGCACTTACATTCGCTTCTGCTTCAGAACTCTCAGAGCCTTTTGCTTGACCATGTTCTGTTCAATGAGAAAATGAGTGAGTATATTTCACAAAGGATATCAACACCAAACATTAACTGGACAACAGTCAGAGTAAGTTGTATTGATTCAATTATTGATCATATAGTTTCTGATTTAAATAAACATCTGCAACACAACAACAACGTTCTGATACAGCCAGATTTTACATTTAAGAAGTGTGAATTCCTTATTAAAAAAAACAGACTTTTGTAGAAAATATGTTTACATTTCTTGTAGTACGGTAATGGAAACAGACATTCTGTCACAATCTGAAAACGCATCTGTTCCGAGTGTACTTTGGCAATTCAATTATTGTAAAAATAATAATAATAATAATAATAATAATAAAGAAAATACATTTATATATATATATATATATATGCCGGCAGTGGCACAGTCAGTCGGGGCTTGGACTGTGAGCCGTAGTTCAAGTCCCCGAACAGACCTAAATATGGAGTGTGGACTGCTCGCCAGTTCACCTCCTGGGCCCTGCCGTGGTGCCCTTGAGCAAGGCACCGGACAACCCCCTTCCTCCCACTCCCATTGCTCCCCGGGCGCTGTACAATAGCTGCCCACTGCTCCTACAACTAGACTCCTGGTACTAGGATGGGTTAAATGCAGAGGCCACATTTCACTGTGTGCTCTGCATGTGTGACCATGAACCACTTGGTTGAAGATAATATATATGCACTTTGCTTGTTGTTCGGAGTTTGAATCTCTTTGGTTTTTCCACTTATTGTAAGTCGCTTTGGATAAAAGCGTCGGCTAAATGTAATGTTATAGAAATACAAGATCTGTATTCAGTGATCCAGTACAGCATCGAAATAGTGTCTTTTATAATAGCCAACTGTCCATGTACACACACGTTTTGAGCTCTGCCTTTCATAGCATATGTCTGTTATAAGAAAAACACAAATATAGGAATACATGTGTGTGAATGCTCACTTTATACAAACATTAGAATATAATTTGGTCCTAGCTGTCAGCATCCTAAATACTTTTTGTGTTACAGCATCGTTGGAAAATGAATCTCACCTTTGAGGGCCCGTCTCTCATCTTCTTCATCTGGTCCTTGTACTTCACTAACTCAGCATCTAGTCTGGCAATCTTCTTGTCAGTGGACTCCGTCCGAGAATCAACCTTCAAATAATAAAACACATGATAAGTACATCCACTTTTAATGAATTACAGGATGCTAATCTTAAAAGCCAATAGCCAGGTCTAACTAACTGTTACATTGGAAAGAGGGCTTTTACATTAAGTGCACTCCACACAAGCTGAATTGAGGCTGACAGAGTGATAACCAGCAAATCCATTTACCTGCTATTGGCTAAAAATAGCTCTGCCCAGACATATAACCTGTACAACTGGTTGATGTCAGCCATTTCATTCAGAGAGATACATGGTTTCGGTTGAATGCCACTTAAATGGCTCAAATTCCTGCTCAGAATACAATATGCTGATACATTGCGTTAACAGATACATCGATTGTTTCGTTAAAAACCCTTGATTATCGACCACACATTGTGTGTGGGTATACACACCAAGTGGGATTATACTTACTTTCATCAGTAAAGCCACAACTATTAACCATTAGGCTCGTTTATAATGACATAATGACAGTACATATGGCACACTTAGGCCTGTTTACTGCTCATAAAAGTGAGCTAGCCGTTAGCTTAGCCAGCCGAGAGGGGAACCATCTTTGTTTACTTTGTTCGAGACAGCGTCTATAAAGTTATTTATGGATTATACTTACACTCCCTATGCAGTCCGTAAGGTTCGGTGGTGGACCCTTGGGCGTTCCTCTTCCAAAAAGTCGGTTCATTTTGGCAACAAATTAAGGCTTTTATCTTCGTTAGCTCGCTGTCACCGTCCGCCGTCCAGCTGAGGGAAAACACCAAAACACCCGGAAGAGACTGTGGGATGACGTCAGAGAAGTCACATGATCATTGCTCACTCAGTCCATAGATGTATAAATCTCAGTCACACCCTACAAACAGCAGATTGTCTTTTGTTCGTGTTTAGATTATTTGTTATGTATGTTTGTCCCTAAACAATATTGTGTAACTTATATATTTTTTGGCATTTAGAACATAATGTGATATTTAAATCACATATCTAAACACTCAATCGTAAATACAATAACACATAGGGATGGGGTTTCAATGACTTTCCCCCTTCCACTGCACCTGAATGAAGTATGTAACAAAAAGAAAGGTGACAATTTAAATAAAGAACAATATAGAAACTCCAAATAAGGTTTTTAAGGAAAAACATTCAACATTTCAGGTTTTGTTGTGCTTGAATGTTGCATATGTCTAAAAATGTGATCACAAAACAGCACCTCTGGAGTCATCAATAATGTACACATTGCAAAGAGAAGCTGGTTTGTTAATAGCACTTATGTAAAATTATAATGTCAAGTAGTGTGTATGAAACTATCAATCAGAGCAGAATTGGTTTCTATTGATTACTCTACATACATTTTAGTAATGGCATGTTGTATCCTCTGGAGGGAACTGTGGTCATACAGTAACACCCAGAATATACACCTGCAGGAGGATCGTCGACCTCACACTGAAACTCTGCGAGGGGAAAAAAAGGGAAAAACTGCTCTTCATGTTCGTTTTTATATAAGGTATTCAAATAAATGATGCAATGCAAACATAGAAGGACGTTCCAGCAGCCTCTAAGGCAGGGGTCTCAAACTGAAGGCCCGGGGGCCAAATCCGGCCCGCGACTATGTGGCCCCGCAAGAGGTTGCAAAGAATATAATACGTTTATTATACGGTTACATGCCACTTTACAGAAGCAGGTTGCCCATAAACTACATGTCCTACAATGCATCTCGTTTTGTGACATGCGCACTGAAGAGACTTGCAATTATTTGCCCTGGACTTCTGCTTTCAGACGTAGTTAATTACTAAGTTATTATCCTATCCTATAATAATCCAATTCACAGGCAATAATGTAACATAATACATTATTTTATATATATATATTTATATAGTTACAACCGGCCCTTTGAGTGCAACCTTTATGCGAATGTGGCCCGCGATGAAATTGAGTTTGACACCCCTGCTCTAAGGAGAGCGTCACCCACTACCAAGACTTCACATATGAAAACTGACAAGAAAAAAGAATCAATGTGTTTTTTTTTTTTTAAACTTAATTTACTATTGAGCAAGTCACACACAGAACGATTTGATCGATATGTCTTCTGATGGATGACAGATGACAATGACAATATACAGCAGCAGCTAATTTAAACAGTAAGCACAGAGAATGAAAAGAAAACAAATGTTTTGGTCACAGTGGAGTTTCTTATAATAATGTCTCTTATTAAGTTGTCAAAAAACACAACTTCTGTGCTTTATCTATTGTAATGCCGTCATACATAAACATGTGTTAACAAACCAATAAAGTTCTGGATTATGGAAATAAGAATGACTCAGAATGGGAGTGAAGTGTATCACTGAAATCCATTAATACTTACTGACCTAATGAGATAGATGACTTAATACCATGAGTAATCATATGTTTATATAATACAGAGTATATTTGCAGTACATTCAAAAGGACATCATTGCACAGGCGTCAAGCACAGGCTGCAGATGTTGCTTTACTATCTTAGCAATGATCATTGACATGCCACATATACAGTATTTCTTAATTGAGTCAAAGCTCTTTTGTTATCCATACAGAATAATGTATACATATGTACAGCTCATAAGAGAAAAACGTGTTTGAACAGCTATGTTGTTAGATTGCCCAGATGAGAACATTACTAGATTGTGGTTGTCATGGTAAAAGCCACACAAAACACACATGACTTAATATATACCATAAATCAAACAGCTTATCAATCTGGAAACAACACCAGAGTGAAAGCTGATAGAGAGCCCTCTGTCAAATTGTAAAAGCACATTCAAGTCCAGGATTTCAAACTTTATTCGTCGATAAAACCTCTGCTGCTTTGATGCGGCAGAGGTTTTTGTTTAACTCCCAGTGACTTCAAAGTCCAACATGAATCAATTATTTCACATTGTGGTCATTCAGAACATTTCACAGAGGTGAAAAGGTTTTTGACACATATCTGCTGTCAGTGATTCATGAAGCTAACATGTTAACTGCATTTCTTTAAAAGCAGTGGCTGTTTGACCCCATTCAGTTATCATTACTAAAATAATTTATCGCCGCTACAACCGTGTTATCCTGGACTATTAAAGGCACATTTGGCTATAGAAATACAGGAGGGAATGATAGAAATAGATTGAATTTGAGAAACGCATAAACAAAATGCGACTTAATGATCATAAAACATTAAAACACTGATGTCAAGGAGCCAATGTTGTTACAGTCTTTTTTCTGATTCGTCCATTGAATGAGTAATGAATGCTGGCTACATGCAATATTTTTCAGGATGTGCCATATGGTTTAGGGATGCCCATTCACAGCAATATTTAAAGTATATATTATTAATGAGTTTCTGATACTGTGTGATACTAAGTGAACAATCTATGTAACAACTCCCATGAGGGTAAAGCAAATCAAAATGGAGTACAATTTATCATGTAAAACCTTCCACTGCTTTCTGAAGTTATATCATGTGAATATTGGCACTGGTCAATGTCCAAGTGATGATGAAAAAAAAGTCAAAACTACATGGCTGATGTGACATGGGTTATGCCAAGGTCATGTGAGTCTTCTTTTCCAATGTGGGAAATTGAAGACAGTTCCACGGCTAGTCATGCCGGCTTTCTAGTCCCATCGGTGTTCTCCAACGGAACAGCGGCCTCCCGCACGCTGCTTGCAATCTTCTTGCTCCCCGACACCTTCTCCCCCTTCAGTTTGGCCGAGAGGCAGAAGTCTTTGAAGCAGCGTTTAAAGTTCTCATCTAGAAAGGCATACAGGACAGGGTTCAGGCTACTGTTAGTGTAGCCCAGAGCCACACAGAAGAAGTAGGCGGCCATGATGGCGGTGGTCTCAGGTACGCCCACCAGCGCCTTAACCAGGACGAAAATGTGAATGGGCGTCCAGCAGACCACGAACACAGCCACCACGACCACCACCAGACGCGTGATCCTCCGCAGGTTGCGATCTTTATCCCTGGAGCCGGACAACATTCGGACGCTCTTCAGCCTCAGGACCATGAGGGAGTAGCACACAGTGATGATGAGCACAGGCACCACGAAGGCAAAGACAAACACACAGATCTTCATCAGTGTGTCCCAGTACATGTACGGCTCTGGGAACTGCAAGGAACACTCCGTTATTCCTGCAAGAAAAAGGGAAAGAGAAGATATGAATTAAGCAATGAAGTGACACTTCACCATAAATACAATTCCACTCTGCTGTCAGCGGTTATGCTAATCTTCACCCATATGGGAACATCTTGCACTCAGCCCTGCTTTTTTCTTTTCAGGAAGTGCGAGGCATGATGTGTGGCTAATGGAAAACTCTTCACTGCCAAATGGATAGAATATATTATATTATATATTTTAATTAAGTCAGTAATGTTATTCAGTGTGCGTGAAAGCACTTCCTCACCACTCTTGGTCTGGGTGCCACCGAGGATAAAAGCAGGTATCCCCGCAGCCGAGGACAGGATCCAGATGCACACGTTGATCATCTTGGCTTTGATTGGAGTGCGGAAATCCAGAGCTTTCACAGGGTGGCACACAGCCACGTAGCGATCCACACTCATCATGGTGAGGGTGAAGATACTGGTGAACATGTTGTAGTAGTCGATGGAGATGAACACTTTGCAAACCACCTCACCAAAGGGCCAGGTGTTCAACAGGTAGTCCGTGCTCTGGAAGGGCATGGTGGTGGTGATGAGGGCATCAGCCAGAGCTAGATTGAAAATGTAAATGTTGGTCGCTGTCTTCATCTTCGTGTACCTGTTAAAAATGCAGAGCACAAGGTTGTCCTATGATGACCAGAGCGTACCTCCCACTGAATACTATATAAATATGGTTGGCCCTGAAGACCTTCCTTCTTGGCTTGTTATGAATCCGTAATGTAATATTTCTGACTCACACTTTATTGTTATGTATAGTATGCTGCTCGCAGGTCATTTATGGTCAACTTGTTTTCAGTTCATTTAATAATTATAGCATTAAAGCAGTATGTGATGACTGTTTAAACTTTAATTTTGTAATCGTGGTTGCGCCTATGGATACAATGACTCATTGAGATTAAAATAAGGTCCTTCACAATTGCATTTTCTAATGCATGGTGATTTTGAATGGCCTACATACACGTTTTGTTTATATTAATTGCGTTATTACATACAGCATGTTTACTGAAAATCAAACTTAAAGTATTTGTATCCATTGGTAAAGTGAAGTCCTTGAATGAAGCCATTAATGGTGATTTTTCAGGGTAGACGATGTACTTTAAAACAAAAAAACGAAATACTGGGAAAGTTGAATTATATGGTTTTTTTCAGCAAATCAACTTCTCAATGCGAATACTTATATTCTGTGACTGGAAACAACACTGAATAGAGCTGTGAGGGTGAAACACAACATAAACCAAAACAATGAGCTGAAAGGCACTACAACGTAACCCCTTTAATTTGAAGGCTAGTTGTTTTAAACATTTTCTTGCAAACGTATTGATCAGATGCTTTAACACTACCATTTAAAGCCATAAAAGGGTGCACTGACTTGTCAAGTACTTCTACTTATGGCTTATTGCTCAACGTTTCCGTAACATTCGGCCTGTTGGCCTTGTGAGTGTTTAAATGAGGGCAATTCCAGATGTTGTTTACACTAAATCAACATAAAACCTTTTTACTGCCTCTTCATCGTCCTCCACGGAGCAACTCAACCGTAGAATCGTACAGTCCTTTCTGTAACTGAAGTGATAAACTTGGCATGCGTTGCAATCAATCTGATTTGAGGTAATTGTTGTCTAGCATTCTGGGTGCCACTACTGCATTTCACATTTCATCAGTGGAGATTGGTTGGCTCCCATAGACAATAAATAACAACCAATGAGGTGCGAGCAAGCTATCGGCCTGATAAAGCACCACAGGTTTCAACTATGGTTAGTATCATATCCACAAGACTGGGAACATTTTACAGAATATTGTTGTATTTTACAGCTTGAGGGTTGATACTGCATATTCAGAATATGGGTCGGTTGGAAGGAGGCACAATCATTTATATTGCGTTCCACATTTGAATGAGAGAATGTCTTAATCTTTCTTTGACAACATACAGCTTCTGTTTTTACCTTATGCATATGTATATTTAAATGTGTTAGATCATAGCCATTTAACTTGCCCTTTGGATGAGCTGTATAAATGGGCTTTTAGCAGAGTACCTTTAGAATCATGGCACTTAATAGAACGATGACAAAGACCAGATGTCCTTGAGGTCACTGTGAAAGCCCAAGGGTTGGTGCCATGCCTTCTCCACAAGTAATAACATTTACAGTGACTGCAGAGGAACACATTCTTTAGCATGGACCTCTGTTGTTTTCAGTATTTTCCAAAAATACATGGCATAATTAAGCTTCATGTATGTGCCAGAATAAAAGTCCCTGTCAAATATCATGTAGGTATAACATACAGCTCTAACCTTAATATTCCTAATGTAATCTTCTATAAACGTATTGTGAGATATATTTATTGTATGGATTTTATTTTAAAACGTTCTTACCTGATGATCACATACATGACCAGGCAGTTGCCCAACAAGCTGACCACAAACACCACGGAGTAGACCGCAGTGATGATGGGGATTATGGGGGACATGTGTTCCGCCTCCCAGCTATCATTGCGGGTCAAATTGCGGCTCTCGGAGTATCCGGACACCCAGGCTGAAGAATTCACCGGACAGTCGTCCAGCAGCGTGGAGAGGCACTTATTCTCTTCTTTGAATATTTCAACAGGAGTGCTTTCCATCTCGACACCTTTTTTGTTTTAGAAAAAAGCTTCAAAATAAGACTTTCGATTGGAAAACATGCTCATATGGGCAGTACAATGATATTGCGCTCAACAACGGGGTTACACTAGCTGCACATATATAAAATCACTGGAGTTCAAAGCTCGCAGGTTACTCACCTTGGTCGTCCCGGATTGTCGGACACAGAATATAAAATAATTCAAAAACGTATTCAGCCTAGGTTGTTTTGTTGCCTTGGTGGAGGATACGGCTCATCAAAGTTTGTGGATGGTTATGCGCTATGCGCGCCTGGAGAGGAACAGCAGCGGCTTTGCGGACACTCATGCACACACGCACTGAATGAGAGGCGGCGCGCAGTCAGTCAGACACACACACAAAATATGAGATGACAGAGCGATGACAATAACCTGCAGGCAGCCACACAGCCTCCTACAATCTTATGTCCAAAACTGTTAATCATTAACACATCCTTGTCAAGAAATAAAAAATGCATCAATTGTATTGGTTTGTTTTTCATATTTTAAGGGAATTTGGCCAATTAGCTAAATGTCACTCAGTGTAAACAGACATTGGAGCAGCTGAGGGGGAAACAGAGGGGAGGGGATGCAGGAGGAAGGACATGATGTTACATTCAGCTGGGGTTATTCACTGTGCACCATACTGCACATTTCAGTACAGAGAGGGTCAGGAGAGGAAGAGGATGACTAAGGTGCCCGAAGTTTTCAAACAACCAACTAAATGACAAAAAGGTGGGACGCAGCTCTCAGAATGCTGCTGTTCTTTTTTTTACATTGCTTCACTTGATAACAGCTTTTATTGAACACATACATTTTGTTAGATAGAAAATAGCTTTAATTACCTGTGAACAATGCTGCTTTACACGATAGCCCCACAGTCTGATTTATAGATCTCCTTCCCAAAGAATCCCCTGCAGTATGGCTGCTAGGAAAGAAGAAGCTCTTCTTTATCCCACAATACTGGCATCACAGGCTGTTAAGACTGAGTGTTATTTTAGTCAGTGAAGTGTGTTGGACGACAGATTGCACAACTGTGTGAGGTGCATCTGTCTCACTGTGATGCTGTGTCTAACCCTCGAAAACATACCGCTTTATTCGCTTGAAGTCTACAGACAACAACATACTTCTGCTAAAGGTTTAAGCTTCCTCTATAAGCAATGGTATCCATAGGCTTAATATATATAGGCTGTTGGCACTAAAATAAATAAAGACAAGATACAAATACTGTAGATCAACATATACAACCAATATTGTTATTGCATAACCAACATTTCATGCTTTTTTGCTGTAATAACATGCTTTATCGCCACATTTGGTTGCAAGTCAGTTTGTGTCAAAATCAGGATTTACTCATACATTTTCATGTGGGCTTTTGTCATCAGAAAAAAACCCACATCTATATATTTTAGACATACAGCAGTGGTTTTGTCGGACCCAAAGAAGTACAGCAAATGTACAAAAAATACAAGGGTTACATCGTTTACTGTATACTTTATTTGTAAGTGGAAATCTCTGTGTAAAGGTGATTGATTTCAACTGAAAGCCAGGATTGTTTTTATTACTTTTGTCCGGTTTATATCTTGTCCTATTTAAGAAGACGATAGATTTTTTTTATATTACTGTAGATCATTTTCTCCGGTTGTTTCAAAGATAGCAAACGTCAGGGCTTCAGGGGTTATATGAAACAATCAGATTAAAATAAGAAACGTACGCACATTTACATTCGATGCATGATTAGGGCAATGCTTTGTGTCAATGTTATGCAACAGTCATTTACATTGGATCTCAATGTGACTCATCCTCAGCATGTCAAAGGCAAAGTAATCAATCTGCTACTGAGGATGTGAAAATGTCTCATTTCCTGATTCCTCAAGGCCCCTCTGGAGAGATGGATCTGTGAGCTTTTGTTAGCAATTATGGTGAACATATGGAGAAAAACACTGAAAAGTCAAAAGTTATTACTGCAGACTCAGAGAGAATATCATTTAAACAGTTTCGCTGTAGTAATGAATGAGCTCAATTCTGCTCCGAGTGTTAGCTTTTATTACATAACTGTAGTCAGAAATCTCTGCAATGAGGTCGATTAGTGGGAGTTATTCCTAGGGAAATGGAAAAGAATCCACAGATATATATTTTCTTATCTACTCACACTAAGAGTTCTTCAATTTGTGAAATGGCACCTTTCATTTTAAAACCAGTGAACATTACACATTTTGAATTAAAGTGTCAATATTTTTTTGTGAAGCTTGTGAAAGTTCAGTTGTACGTGTCTCGAACCTAACTCTAACAAAATCAATTTATTTTGCTGTTTCCTAAAGCTAAGAAACTAGAACTAATATTTGAAAGTGATGGATGTTAATTAGACACCTTCATTATGTGGCAGCTCAATATTTGCTTCCTCTTGCTAATTACTAGCCATTTTAGTGAGTACTTCATTTTTCTTCTATTAACTGGCTATTATATCCCTAGCGGTCTCACCGACTCTAAGGAATCGAAACCATGAGTCATGAATACATTTTATTGCAATTAAATCACCAGAGTGCAGGAACCTCTCTTGACTCCGGACTTTTCCTCCTGTTCACCTGCACGAACCTGAAGGTGACCAGTCTTCACTCAAGTTTTATATCTCTCCTGGTTGGAGATTCACTGACTGTAGCTACAGTTCAGTTATAGACGTGTAAGTTCGAAAAACACTGACTGAACTGTCTTGGGGCTCTGAAGAAAAAGGTGAATTCTTGAAAAAGGAGGGAAAAAATCTTCCCCAGCACTTGGTCAAAGCAGAGCTACAGCATCCCCCGTGTTCTGTGAGGAGGAAAACATAATCTGGGATACTTACCATGTGCCTGCTGGGCAAGGGTGATAGAAATAACTTGGTCGAAAAATCGAAAAACATGCCAGAAGAGAAGTCAGATGAAAACAGCCCCTGTCGAGAGAGAATACATAAAAAGGGATAATATTAGGTGTTACAGAATTATGTTTAGCATGCTCAGTGTCTTAGTTTTGCTTGCATGCTAGCGTAATCTGATTATCGCTTAACTCAGAATACAACTGGATGATAACACTGTTATTGCACATTTTACTTACATTTCTCATGTATATGTATTTATTTATGATGTTGTAAAATGGCCAAATATGAAAAAAAGACCCTTATTTCCCTCTGGGATAAATAAAGTATTCTGATTTCCGATTTGTTAATCAGGGGATCACTGACATATGCCATCCCTATCTGCTCAACTAGCATGGCAATACAAACATATACACATGTGAATTTCATTTGTAAGACTTAGTCAATGTTGCTGTAGAAGTACTTCTTTGCTTAGGCTCTTGATCTCTGCTGTAATAATCCAAACAAATCCAGTTCAAGCTCTGCATTGGCAAACATCTCTGGACTCAAATTGGCCCTGACCTCTGACCCCTGTTGCAGAGAAGCAAGCTCAAGAACATCTTACTTCAGAAATCAATACACCATCACATTAATACTCAAACTAGATCCCATCTTTCCTTCACAATTGAGTTTAGAGACAATTCTGTCCTTGTAAGTATTTCATCGGCAGTGAGGGATTAAACAAATACAGAGGGTTACTTGTAATGCCTGTGTCTGTGATCACCAACAAACAGCATCAGAAATTATTATTTGTGTTATTTTGATCAAATCAAATCAAGTTTTATTTATATAGCACATTTATAAGCGATTTTTGGTCGAGCCAAAGTGCTGTACATATAATAAAAATAGCCTACAGTAGAGACACTTTACAGCAAATACAACAGCACAGATTGTGCAGAATATCAGTATGAGAAAAACGACACCCTCTGTCCTTAGACCCTCACATCGTACAAGGAAAAACTTCCAGAGAAAAAACCTTGGATTTGTAACTCCTCCTTTCACAAATGTTTTGATGCGTTGGTCGGTAAACATTTTCACATATCCCTCAATGATTCCAATCTGAAATAAACACACAGATAAGTAAATTATGACCATCTTTATCTCTTTCCTTGTTTCTTCCAAAACTTTATTGAACCAATGTCGAGATTTAGGACTTTACTGAGGGTCATTTCTGCCCAGTGAGGTGTTAAGCAAATGAATCTATGAAAAAGGTGATGGTTTACAGATTATCAGAAGTGTGATGACAGTGGTATTGACTTAATTAAGATGGACTTTTATTAATCCCTTGTGGGGAAATTGTTTCTCTGCATTTGACCCATCCTAGTGTTAGGAGCAGTGTGCTGCCATTTTAAACGGTGCCCAGGGAGCAGTGTGGGGAACGGTGCCTTGCTCAGGGACACCTCGGTAGCACTTGGTCTTGCCGGGACTTGAACTGGTGACCTTCCAGTCCAAGCCAAGTCCCTATCGACTTCGCCACCACCGCCCCAGTACCCAATGAACCATTAGGTGCTTATTCTATGGATTTAAATGCAATCTTTAAAGGTTATCTGGTCAGAACAGTAGAAGTGATGATGGGTCAATGAATCCACTTCAGTCATTGACATTTCACTCGTATATTATTAGTGTTTTTTTAATATATCCTTATGTGCATGTAGTTACTGCGTCAATATAGAACTTGTATAGATATGCTTCAGTCTTTCCTTGTAAAGAAAGGGCAACTGATTGGTTGAATAACAAGTGTCAAAATAGCCAAAAGAATGTTATATGAGCTAATCTAGGATATAATGAATGCTTTTGAGGTTTCCCTGTCAGAAAAAGGGAATTGTTTTCTTTTCCAGGAAGAGACCAACTGCGTCAAAAAGATATGTACCCATCTCTATCCAAATAGCTAATTTGCAGCAAAACAGCTCAAAATTATAGATATTTATAGCCTGAGTACAGAGCCTCCATTATGTAGAAATTGCATTAATCTAGTTTTGACGTGCGGGATTATTGAGCTAAGTGTTTACTTATTTGCAACACAGATGATGACATTCAGTTTGCTCATAATTTGCTGTTTTTGGGGTGAAAACGTGTAGGGGGCCAGCTCTCACAGCTTTTGTCTGAACTCACAAAGCATGAAAGGACAGATGGAAGCCATAAATTGTTTTGTTCGCCCGCGCAGAGATGGGAGCGGGTCAAAGAGTAATTACTGTATGTAAGAAAAGTGTGTATTATTTTGGCCCTGATGCTCACTCTTAATGTTTAGTCTAAAAGGATTTCTCAGACAGACAAATACAAGTCTGAAGCCCATTTCCACAAAGAGAGAAAAGTGCAAAGGAGAATGGAAAGTCTGGTTCTTTTCTGATCTCTTGGAGCCATTACTGTGCACTCAGGCCCCAAATCAACGTCATTTTGGTTTAAACATAAAATCCTATCGTAAAAATGAAGAAAAAAGAGGACATAATGAATTCATTTAGAATTTACCTTGTTTAGTCCTTGGGTTCCTTTTTTTCTAAATCTTCTCAGCTTTAAATAGCTAATTGTTTTTGATGCCTCGTAAACAAACCAGCTCTCCATGTGTATTGTACTGTGTGGTATGAGTTAGCACTATGCTTCCCTTGATACTGAGAGGCAGAGATGGAACATGTGTAGGTTCAGAGGAGAGAGCAGCTATTTCAGGCTGGAGGTTTTCCCTCAGGATTCACACGGTGAGGGAAATTGAGCGTGTTGTTATGCTGTTCAGTAGTTCCTCTCTGCATGGAATAGGTAGTAAAGCATTTTTGTGTTATTTACTTACTTCGGGGAATGGAAGATTACTTTTTTCCAATAACACACACATGCTCACCAAGAAGAGCCCTGATGTTATGAAATGTATCTTGCAAGCTTTGTCCTTCAATCAGAGCTATTCATTTAATGCTTCCACCACATGGATGTATGGAGGGGATAGGAAAGCAATTTGCTGCCACAAACCTTGTTTTATTATGGCTTATTTTTTATGTCCAAACTCCTTTTTACTTTAGAATGGACAAAGAAATCTGTCAAAGTCAGATTTTTTATTGTGTTGTCAGGGATGTAGCTAGACTTTTTGAAATACTGAGTCCTACTTACAAAACAAAAAATGTTTCACATTCCAAAATAATCATCGATATTAATAACAAAACCACACATGCTTTAACAAGGTTGTGGGGAAAGAAATGATCCCTCTCTTACCTTTCACAATAAAACCCCTGGACATAATTACTACATAACTGCTTAGCAAAACACTTCTTCTAAGTGGAAACTCAACAGAATAGCTTGCTTTCCCATGGTAACAGTAATTGTGAAAGTTATTATTGGAAAAATCTTGAGTTGCAGTCTTAAAATACTGAGGATGTGACTTTAGTGTTGTCCGTAAAATCCATATCCCTTAAGAAATAAATAGACTAGATGCTCCTCATTTCACAATCAAAGCCAGTTGTGATTAATGAAGCCTCTATAACTAAGGAATACGTTATAATATTGTATATTAAAGGTCACTTATTATGCAAAATACACTTTTTCATGTTTTTTATTTGGAGATTTGGAAAGTTTGGAAAGTTTCACAAAAATGTATTCTCTCTCTTTTTGTCCTGATCCATTTATATAAAAACCTGTCTGAAATGAGCTGATCAGATTTTCGCCACTTTGTGATATCAATGTTTTTGGGGTATAGTGCCACCATTAGCCAAGAACTAACCAAGGTAACACCCGCCCACCTTATCACCTGAATCTCCTCCTAGAGCACCATTGTGTGTTTGTAAACCAATCATCTTGCAGAGGGGCGTGGCCAGCAGCAGCCCATTTGCATTTAAAGCTCCAGACACAGATTCAGTACTTTTGGAACAGGGCTAAAACAGAGGGGTTTATGGGATGCTACAATGCATGATCTGTTTGGTATTTCGAACCAAACACTTCAGAGACATGTTTTGTATATATCTGAGACCTATAATATATTGTTGAAAAGAGTATAATAGGGGACCTTTAACATTAGAATATACATTTATCATTAGACAGAGAGATAGATCAAAACGTTATTGGTGTGAAAAAGCCCCTTAGGGAATTTTGCAATATTGGGATAAATAAAGTTAATTTGACATCACAATGTTATTGATTGCTTTCCAAAAGGGATATGAATGCAACAAAAGTGCCCCCAAGCTCATCCATACTGTAGTTGTTTATGAGCTCCATTTTGAGTGTGGAGCCAGCGGGGCACACCGTGTTTGATCTACCACCCGAGGAGCAGCCGATCATTTCTAAAAATGCTGACCGGGCGCAGTGAGCGAGCGGGACGTTTACAATCAATGGCCGAGTGAGTGGACCGCACACAGAGGGTCCTCTACATCAAACACATGGGAGGGAGAAAGTTGGAGAATTTAGAGGTTGATGTGGAGAAAAAGTTGGAGGAAGAGGCAGGAGTGATGGAGAGCATGGAAAACAACCAGATGAGGAAAGTAAGGGCACAAAATAATCATTACTCACAATCTACTGTATGTGTCCTTTTGTAAACTCATCATTTGTCAGTAAATTCATCACATACTGTCATTAATAAGCTGTTTCTCATGGAAAAACTGTTTGAAAAACACACTCTCACTCCCTAAGCGTCGAGGAGCGACGCTTGGTCAGGGTCCCGTGGCGTCCAGTTGTGACGCTCCTAGGCTCCTTCAGCTTCATAATCGGACGCAAAGAGCTTTCAACTGATTGCAATGTATTCCCATCGGCGGTGGTATTTGACGCTCAGGGAAGCACCGCATTCATTTATGTCGGCAGCTCTTAAAGGCAATGTGAGCGTCCATTCCCATTGGATAACGGAGAATTTTACACCCGGAAGTAAGTATTCTCCTTACTGTCGAATGTGTCGATTGATTTGACAGTGATATCTCCAGTACTCATCAACTCAAAATCACCAGATTACCTTTGTTAATTAAATGACATTGATATAAATATGCAGTTCGTTATGTCAACAAACATACAGAGATATTGAGAGCGGACTCTATGGCTGAAAAGCTCCTTCATAATGATGTGACTGGCTTCTGGAAGGAGGTGAGAGCTCTGAACAGGGCCAGTACATCGTTACCATGTACCATAGAGGGAGTATGGCTTCTGGAAGGAGGTGAGAGCTCTGAACAGGGCCAGTACGTCGTTACCGTGTACCATAGAGGGAGTATCTGGAGCCGATAACATAGCTGAGTTGTGGAGGCAGCATTACTCTACTATACTTAATTGTGTTAAAAGTGACCCCTACAAAGTCGGTAATGTTGTGAAAAGTGACACAGTGGGAATCACAGCTAAAGAGGTTTATCGAGCAATTGCACAGCGAGCTGATAACAAAGCATGCGGCTCTGACCGAATCACTGCAGAGCACCTTAAACTGGCAAGCCCGAAGGTTGCAGTTCTTCTTGCCATTTGTTTTACCGGCCTCATGACTCATGGTATGTTGCCAGACTCCATGTTGACTGTTACTTTGGTCCCTGTCATTAAGGACAAAGCGGGCAAGGTAGGGAGCTTGGATAACGATAGACCAATTGCTCTAGCCAGTGTGTTATCCAAAGTCCTGGAAAGAATTTTGGTAGATTGACTATGTTCTTATTTATGTACCTCAGATAACCAGTTTGGCTTCAAGGCTAAGCATGGTACTGAGCTATGCATCTATGCTTTGAAGGAAATGGTAGAAACATATAGAAGACAGAATTCCACTGTTCTGATTGGTTTCATTGATGCCTCTAAGGCTTTTGACCGAGTTAACCATCATAAACTGTTTTTAAAATTGAGACAAAGAGGTGTGCCTAACAGTATAATTAAGATCCTGGCTTATTGGTATGCCAACCAGAGCATGCGGATCAAATGCGGAATGCAGTCTCAGCGCCATTTGGTGTTGGTAATGGAGTCCGCCAGGGGGGGCTCCTCTCACCGAGCCTTTTTAATATCTATATGAATGATCTATCAGATGATTTAAGTGTCTGTAAAACAGGGTGTGTGATTGGTAATGTGATTGTAAACCATCTTTATGTATGCTGATGATCTGGCAATTGTTTCTCCTAGCAGTGCTGGTTTTCAACAGTTGCTAAATGTTTGTTCTGATTACGGAGTCAAATTTGACGTTAAATACAATGCTAAGAAGAGCGCTGTAATGATCTGCAGAGCAAAAGGAGATAAGAACCTTTGTTTTCCAAAATTCTACCTGTCAGGACAGGTGCTGTCTGTTTGCTGTAACACTAAGTATCTGCTGTCTGTTTGCTGTAACACGAAGTATCTGGGACACATCATCACAGATGAAATGGCTGATGATGATGACATGTATAGACAGCGGCGTGTCTTATATACGCAAGCCAACATGTTGGCTAGAAAATTCTCTTGGTGTTCAGATAAGGTTAAGGTGAACCTCTTTAGAGCTTATTGCACTCCTCTCTATACTGCCCCCTTGTGGGTCAAGTATAAGAAGGCGAGCCTCCGGAAGCTCCAGGTTGCATATAATGACTTAAAAAACCAAGGTGGTACAGTGCAAGTGAAATGTTCTGTAATGCACGAGTCAACACGTTCCATGCTCTTTTGAGAAATCTGATGTACAAATTCATCTGTCGATTGAATGTTTCTCATAACTCTGTCATTATGCTGCTGTCAAATCCGTGTTTCAGTGCATGCTGTACGATACCAGTCACCTCTGTGGAAACATTGGTATAACTGCCTTTTTTAATTTATATTTGAGTGTTGTATGTTTTGTAATAATGGACCAAGAGTCTCTTTAAATAAAGATGATGATGATGATGATGATGATGATGATGATGATGATGATGATGATGATGATGATGATGATGATGATGATGATGATGATGATGATGATGATGATGATGATGATAGGTTTGAATTGTGTACAATGCTTTTGTGTGTTTCCCCTTCAATTCTGAGAAACAACTTGTTTTCTCTGAAATGTGGAGCGCCAAAGAGACTACACTACCCACAATCCCCAGCTATTGTTGTTAGGAAGTGAGAGTGTGTTGTTTGACAAGCATAATATTCATTATTTCTCTGTATACTTTTATATGATGTCACATCATACTCAACATTCATTTATTTAATTTGTCCTTATCTTAACCATAGTTATCCCTAAACATAAAGGACATTTCAGATTTCTTTCAAAATGCTGATTTTTGTTGTAGAAGTTAAATAAAACAAATGTGCCTATATTCTTGAGGAGGCAAACCCTAACCCACGTATATTCCGATATATTGCAGACATACTTTTTGATTTACTTTGGGAGTTTGTTTGCATCAAGTTTACCCATGCTGTCCTAATGCCAACTTTGTTTTTATTTAATAAAAATCAGGAGATGGATGACAAACCCACTGGAGCCTGATATTACACAGAGATAACACACTGTGGAAATCTCACAGCATTGGACGTGCGCTCAGTACAGAATGATTTGTCCCTTGGTCTAAAAACTTGTTTAGCTCCAGCGGGCAGTGTGGAATCTCCCTGCAGTGCAGTCACAGCTATGTTTACTATGTGTTTCACAAATAAAAAAACACATATACTCACAGAACCTGTATGCATTATTCAAAAAGTAATCCTCACATATTCCACATAAGCTCCACCAACAGTCAGCAGGGGAACCGGGGACTTTTTGATGGATGCGACTTAATGAGGAGTGAGAGCTGTCAATAGACACGATCAATAGGTATGTTTCTCAGCAGTATTTTCCACCTTGATTTAGAACCATGCAGTGCTACCCCCCCAGGAATACATACATTCATACCCAGCAAGCAGCCTTGAGTTCTATGAAACGGAATACATAAGTGGACGTACAGTATGTAATTCATACCAAAGCCAATGCAACATAGTGAAAGCTAAAATACCCAGCTGATATTCCCAGTTACTCCAATTCATATTTGAGGTATTAGGTGAGGAAGTGTTAGCGTAGCGCTCCAACCTTCTTGGTAACTGATAACTGACAATGGGCAATGGCAACAGGTTCCCATCATGGCACCAAAGTGAGAGTCACACTCAAATGTAACATGTCGCTATACGGCACTGTGATCTAAGACTTCCCCCACACAGTTATTGAGTCATAGATGTACGTTTGCATTGGGATAGATTCAGAGTTTGGTTTCTCATAGCATAAACACAAACATCTGAGGAATGGATTCACCAGTTTGTTTATCTGCTCTATCCTAATGTGAAATTGATGGCATTTCCAGGTGCCATCCTTACTAGCTTTACAGAGCGTTAATGCCAAGTGGCAACCTGGGGTATTAGGAGTGAAGTGCGTTAAATGGACATTCCTTCTAATGGCCTCTGCACTGGTTGTAAAAAGAAGTCAGATTATAAGTAACTCTATAATAAAAGGACCCAACCTCTCACTTGATTTAAAACCTCAGTAACAATTTTAAACATGGTCTCGATTGCTAGTTTCAACTCTTCTATTTTACTGTATTTCACTGAGAAGGAAAAACTAGCTGGCATCTACGCTTATAGCTCCTGTTGCCAATAGACTCGACTTTTTCGGAATGTTATTTCAACAGATGATGAGCGGTATTGCAAGTTTCTGCACAATCATCGTTATAAATGTAGAAATCTCACCAGATTTGTCTTTCTTTCATGGCTACAGATGCAATTACGATTACAATACGATGTCAAGTGTCTAGATTATCAACATGCACAGCAAGCATAGGAGAGTCAAAAACCTTCCTAAAGATAACATTATTTCTTGAACAAATGCCTGCCAACAGTTTTGAGCTAGCTCTATGTGAATTAGTGGAACACATGGTGTTGTTCTGCGCTTGGCATCAGGTGTATCCGCTCCATGTTTGTGACTTTGATGACAATGTCAGTTATGGGAACAGTTAAAAGCAGTGAAAACAACATTCAGCTATTATAGGATGCTTCCCCCACACTACAGATAAATAAACCATCGCTTTTTTCCGAGAAAGAGAGACACTATCAGGTTCTCTGGAACGGATCAATATTTTATCAGCAGATTATTAGGCTCTTTATATGTTAGCACCCTCAGCTGACTCTCCTTTTGTAAATCAATTATCATCATTATTATTATTGCGCACAGTATCGAGAAAAGAAAGGCATAGGATTACTCAAAATGGCCGCAAAACGTACTCTTTTCAATCTTGCTTTCCAAGCTTATTTTGTAATTACTTTAGTTGAATGAAATAATCAAAAACATTTGTGTAATTCTGAATTGGTTTACAGTATTTAAAATGTTTGAACATGCAACATTCATACGTACAATAAGCCTTTAAAAGACAGATGACAAATGGCTACAAGGAACAATCTGCTCGATTGTTTTAGCTCATAGAGAAAATGTAAAAATTATAATAAAAAAAGCTTTTATTAAAATATGTTTTATTACTCGGAGCAGACTAAAGACACATCACTGCCGTCTATATTATACTTGTTCGACAAATTATAAATAATGCATGGTGCTTTCAGATAAGGCTTGTAAAATAGTAGTAGGTATGAAAAGACATACAACTGTTTATTGTAGCTCCCCTGATGACACTCATTGGACTTTTAATGAAAACACTCAAGAAGTGCATCCTTGACCTCAAATACTGGATGTCCCAGATTCTGAACCACCTGCAGCTAAACACTGATAAGATTGAGGTAATTATTATAATTGGACCTGGCACACATAACGCAAATACATGCAAGTGCATACAGTTGTTGTGCCATTTTTCAGTAGAGCTGTTGGTTAAAAACTACACTGCCACAGATGTTCTAAAGTCTGATATGAAGAGCTTTTGGCCGCATCAGCTGACACTCCGCGGATATCAAACAAAATACTATAGGGCGTGATTCAGAAGACTAATACAATAGGAACTGTGGTGCACTATTTCTTTTAGAGCTGTCGAACACATTGAAATTGCTTCACTAACTTTCATTTTGGTTTATAATGTGAAGGGGTCACAAAACGTCTTCATACACCTTTAGGGAAATACTGCCCAAATTCCCTACTTTTGCAACCCTTTTCGTTTCCACTGTTCCAATACACATGAGTTACAGTTCACACGTGCATGCCACTCAGATGTATATTGTAGTATATTTAGAATGCATGCTTCATCAGAGCCCCCCCCCCCCCTCGTCTGCAGGGGGGTGCACACAGTCACTTTCACCAGACAGATGGAGGTATGTGGTGTGCTGGGTGTGGAGTGAATCACTTTCTCAGTTTCCATGACTTCCATAGGCAGCACTCGGAGTGCGGGGTGAACTTTAGAAATGATTGAAATAATTCCTAATTCAAAATAACTTTTAGGGAGCACATGAAGAAAAGTATGAACCCTGTATGAATAAATAATCCACTAGCTGTCATATGTCTGAGCTAAATAAGAGTCATAAATCAATTTTAAACAAATATTAAAATGAGATTAGCAGGGATTATTATGGCTGCACTCACTAATTACTGCTTTAAAATGCGCCTGCTTAATAATGAAAGCTTTATTACACATGCCTTAAAACCTCTTAAGCCCCACGGACCCTTCGGCGGGTCCGAAACCACAACATCTGCAAGCAACAGTGTCTGAGGGCTTCTTAAGATTTAATAAACTATGAATGTTTCATATCCATGTAACGGGAAGAAACTCAGCTAACTGATGAAACACAAGGCTAACGCTGAGTCTCTGAATTAGCCCCGAGCGAAAAAATGCTAGCACAGAAAACACGGTATAACACCCTTATTACTAGGGATGCACGATAATTATCGGCCCGATAATTATCGGTCCGATATTAGGAATTATGACGTCATCCCGATAAACCGATAACAGTATTAATAGCCCCGATAATATACAATATATTTTTTGGGTAAAAAAAAAGAAAAAAATCCTGCGGTGTGGGTGGATTGGGATGAGGGGCGCTTGTTTTTCACTCGGCTCCTCCCGTTTTGCCAGTACTGTGGTGTTAGTGGTTTAGGAAGAGGGGAGTTCTTCACAAATCCAGCACTCCCTAATACTTCGAACCTGATCAGTCACCTGAAACATCGCCATCGCTACGATGGTGTGTTAAAAGCGTACGAAGACAATAATACTGTGTGTGTGTGTGTGTGTGTGTGTGTGTGTGTGTGTGTGTGTGTGTGTGTGTGTGTGTGTGTGTGTGTGTCTGCGCGCGCGCTGGAGCTATGTGCAACTCAAGGCATATGCTCGAACCGGAGCTGCCTGGACGCTGCAATCATGTTGCTGAGTGTGCTGACTTTTCGTACAATGTCCCGCTGTCTGGCTTCCTGCATAAAGTCAAGTGCTCGGCGCAGTTGTGTGGATAGAGCGCTCCTCTGTTTTCATTTAAACAGCTCCTTATATCCGTTAGCGCAGCTAGCTAGCACCAGATGCTAACAACAACAATGCACGTAAGGTCTCTCTCTTGCTCGCTCGGACCACACGTACACACACCCTCCCGGTCCTCCAGATGGCCAGTCGGTGCCTGCCGGTGAGCGTGGAAGTGTGGTCTGCCACAAGCGGGCGGCAGGAGCGGGGCTGTCAGCATCAGCTTCTAGATGGTATTTTTTTTTTTTTTTTTTTTTTTTTAGAAATCTTTTTATTGGCTTTTTGACAGACATCACAATGGCAATACAGTAGGTATGCATGTATAGAAGACGGTCTGTAGGAAAATTAAATAGTTACCTCAATGGTCAATGTATTAGGGAGATAAGGAAAAGGGGAAGTGAAGGTCTCTCCCCCCCCCCACCGGGTTCACTCACACCTCATCAGCATCAGGGTTGATTGTAAGGTCATTGATTAGCAGTAGTAAGGGAGTCCAGGTCTTATGAAAGAGTGTCAGGGATCCTTGTAGTGAAAATCGTATCTTTTCAAGATTAATACACTGTAATAGTTCCTGTATCCACCTGTCATGTGTGGGTGGGGAGACGTGCTTCCACTTAAGAAGAATGGAACGCCTGGCCAGCAGGGTTGTGAAGGCGATGACCCGCTGAGTCGTGGTGGGCATGTTCTGTGTTGGGGGGACGCCGAACAAGGCAGTTAGAGGATTACGGGGTATGGGTGTGTTAAGGGCCTGCTCAAGGGTTTTGAAAATACTAGACCAGAAGGCATTCAGGCTGGGGCATGACCAAAACATATGTGTGTGATTGGCAGGAGATTGCTTGCATCTGTTACAGGCATCGCTTCTAAGAGGAAATATTTTGGCTAGTTTAGCATTGGTAAAGTGAGCCCTGTGGAGCACCTTACACTGCATTAGACCATGCCTAGCACAGATAGATGAGGTTTGCACCAAACGAAGAATGTCCCTCCACTTACTGTCAGATATGTCTAAACCCAACTCACCCTCCCAGGACTCTTTTATAGATGTAGTAGAGGCTAGGTGAAAGGAGGCAAGTTTTCCATAAATAGTAGATACCAGCCTTTTTTGGTCACAATCAAGGGTGAGAAACTGGTCAATTCCTGACTCAGGGGGGCGGTTGGGAAAATGGGGAAATTGCTTTTGAGCAAAATGCCTAATTTGGAAGAAGCGGAAAAGATGACTGTTTGGCAGGTGATATTTGGCTGACAAGGATGCAAAGTCAGAGAAAACCCCATCCTTGTAAAGATTACTGATTGTGACAAGCCCGTTGGCAGCCCACATTCGGAAGGTGGGGTCCGAGCAGGATGGAGAGAATGAGTGATTATTTAAAATCGGAGCTTGGATTGAGGCTCTGTGTAAGCCATGTTGCCTTCTGAATTGAAGCCAAATCTTAATAGTACTGGTAACAATTGGGTTGACTGAGATTTTGTGCGTCATTACGGGAAGTTGGGAGCAAATCACAGAGTGTAAGGAGCTAGAGGAGGAGGAGATCTCCATGTGAACCCATGGTGGGCTGGAGTTAGGAGTCTTGGGGCCAGTCCAGTAAAGGAGTCGGTTAATATTAGAGGCCCAGTAGTAGTGACGGAAGTTCGGGAGTGCCAAGCCGCCCTCCGACTTGGGGAGCTGAAGAATTGATTTTTTAAGACGGGCGGGTTTGTCATCCCAAATGAACGCATTTAGTTGACTATCAAGACTGGTGAAAAAAGCTTTATTGATGCAAATTGGGATATGCTGGAAGAGATATAAGAACTTCGGCAGAATTACCATTTTAATAAGATTGACACGGCCAACAAGGGATAAGGGAAGGGAAGACCACCTAGATAGATCCGATTTGCATTTAGCTAAGAGTGGTTGAAATTTTTTGGGAAACAGATCTTTAAAGGAGCTGGTGATGGATATCCCCAAGTATCTGAAGCTGTCTGATGCAATATTAAAGGGAAAAGCGGTTGGGGGGAATGTCTTCGCCAGTTGGTTTACAAAAAATAGTTCGCTCTTTTGGAGATTTAATTTGTAGCCTGATAAACGACCAAACTGCTCAAGGATTGACAATATAGGAGGGAGAGAGGACACAGGATTGGAGACGTATAGGAGAAGGTCATCCGCGTAAAGGGAAAGTTTATGAACTATACCATGGCGAGTGATGCCCTCAAACCCATTGTGGCCTCTGAGCCATATAGCTAGAGGCTCGATGGCTAAATTAAACAATAGGGGAGAAAGCGGGCAGCCCTGGCGTGTCCCACGTTGGAGAGGGAAGGCAGATGATTGAATGCCATTTGTGTTTACCGATGCAGAAGGGGAGGCGTATAAAAGTTTAATCCAAGAAATACATTTGGAGTCAAAGCCACATTTTTCTAAAATGAAGAACAAGTAGCTCCACTCAACCCTATCAAAAGCTTTTTCCGCATCGAGTGAAACTATGACTTCGGGGACATTGGACGGGGGCGAGAAAATAACATTAAGTAGCCTCCTGGTATTGAAGAAAGAGTGTCTCCCTATCATAAAGCCTGTTTGGTCAAGCGGAACTATAGAAGGTATCACGAGTTGGAGGCGGACGGACAAAATCTTAGCCAGTATTTTACAATCAACATTTAGGAGGGAAATTGGTCTGTAGCTGCCACAAAGTGTAGGATCTTTATCCTTCTTCAATAGTAGAGAGATGGATGCCATGGATAGGGTTTGAGGTAATCTGCCTTCTTTAAGGGAATCATTATACATCCTTGGTAGAATTGGGGCCAAAAGAAACGAATACGCTTTGTAGAATTCGACTGTGAAGCCGTCCGGACCAGGGGATTTCCCATTTTGCATAGATTTGATGGCTTCCTGTATCTCTAAAGTGGAAATGGGGTGTTAACTACGTCAATTTGGGGGAAAGTTAAGGAGTCAAGAGGATTTGGGTTTATTGTGCCAATTATGGGGCATTCAGAAGTGTACAAATTATTATAAAATTCAAAGAAAGACTTGTTTATTTCAATCGGGTCAGAGACTAAATTGCCTTCGGGCGACTTTACTTTGGGGATTAATCTGGAGGCGTTAACTGCCCGAGCCTGTTGAGCCAGGAGCCGCCCAGCCTTGTCCCCCTGTTCAAAAAAGCGCTGCTTAGTTTGCCTCAGTTGTCTCTCCGCTACGCTCGTCATTAAAAGGTCATGTTCCGAATGTAATAATATGCGCTTTTTATATAAGGTCGGTGAGGGGGAGGAGGAATACGTTTCATCAATTCGGAGAAGTTCTTCCAAAATTGCAGACAGCCGAACCCTTTCATCCTTTCTTAGTTTGGAAACATACGAAATAACCTGCCCACGAACATAGGCTTTGAGAGCCTCCCACACTGTTCCACAACTTACATCAGCAGTGTCATTAATTTCGATATATAAACGAATCTGTGAATTAACAAAGTCCTTAAACTTGTCATCTGACAGCAGGTGGGAACTAAACCTCCACAACTTAGCGGGAGTAACACTAAGAGGGAAGTGGATGTCAATTGATACAGGGGCGTGATCTGAGGTGGCTATAGGATGGTATTGACACGCGCTGGCAAGGTGTAGCAAGCTGTCATCGAGCAGAAAAAAATCTATTCGCGAGAATGTGTGGTGGACGTGTGAGAAAAAAGAGAAAGCCTTACTTTGAGGGTTTTTAAATCTCCAAGGGTCTGAGATTCCTAATTGTGCTGCATAATTTGAGACTACATTAGCGGATTTTGAGAGAGTGCCAAGCTTAAGGGATGACCTGTCGAAGTGCACATCTTGAATCAAGTTAAAATCTCCACCCATGATTATGCGGTGATTGTCTGCGTTCGGGATTTTAGCAAAAAGGTTCATAAAGAATTGGTCATCATCCCAGTTGGGTGCGTAAACGGAAACCAAAATTACAGGCATGCCCTGCAAGACACCTGAAACTATGACGTAGCGGCCATTATTGTCGAGAATAGTATTTGTTGGTACGAACATCACACTCTTGTGAATAATAATGGCAGCACCTCTGGCTCTACTAGAAAATCTTGAGTGGAAGTAATGGCCCATCCACGCCCGCTTGATGCAAAGGGTGTCAGACGTTTTAAGGTGTGTTTCTTTTAAAAATATAATGTCCCCTTTAAGATGTTGCAGTCGAGTCAAGACCTTACCAATTTTAATAGCTTTGTTCATTCCTCTGGTGTTCCAGGAGATCAGACGCACACTTCTGCCAGCAGTCGTCATACTGTTAGTCATATGGGGAGTCTAATGAAGGTGGTCTGAAACCGTTGTGCTTCCCGAGGACTGAGGGGAGAGGAGTGGTGGGGGGGAAGAAGAAGACCGGGGAAGGGGAGAAAAAACAAAAAACATACAACAAAAACAAGCGAAGGCAAAAAATAGACAAACCATAAACAAAACACAACCCATAAACCCAAATGTGACCATACCTGGAGCATCCCAAATACAAACCTTGTCTGAGCGCTATAGCTCAAAGCTCAACAGCTGAACTTATCTTCCGGGGTCCCATTCCCTATACTAAAAGCGGGAAGCCCATTGTAACACGGAATAGTATTAAAGTGAACAAATGAAAAAAACAAAAACTCAAGTGTATATCTATATGCATAGAATAGTACAACATCCATATATAGGTAAACAGCCAGCCAATATAAGCATAGCAGAGGGCAATAAGGCACTGACATAGATCTCAAGTAACATACATACAAAAAAAAATAAGGCCCAGAGATAAAGTAAAACAGAATAAAATTGCACTTTAAGGGTTAAAACCCATAGAAGGAATCAGTTCAAACAGCATTCAGAACAGTCCAAGTACTTGGGTCCCATGTAGTGTAAACAGTAGCAGGTGCATTCATGTTCATTGCAATATAGGCTTAAACTATCAGTACAAATACCAGAGTGGCTAAGGTGCATGTACAAAAAGTGTCCATGAAAGCAGAATCCGAAAAAAAAGAAGTAATAGTCTCTTACTAAACGTCCCATCAGACGTAATAGTTATCGGCACCGTTAGTGCTAGTCAGCGTCAGGACGAATGGATGCTATGTAGCCTTTAGCCTCTGCCACCGAGGAGAATCTCTTCTTACCTCCCTCCTTCGATACGATGGAAAGCCTCGCAGGGAACAGCAGGGCTGGCTTGAGCCCTAGGTTGTAAAGCTCCGCCATCACCTCTCGGTATTTGTAGCGCTGTTCCATCACTTCAGGTGTGTAGTCCTCGTAGATGGCGATGGGCGTACCTTTGTACTGTAGCTTGCCTCTCCTGGCCCGGGCCTCGCGGATAATTTTCTCCTTCTGCTGGTACCTGTGGACGCGGATGATGACCGGCCGTGGCCTTTGCCCCGGCTTGGGCTTGTCGGTGAGTGAGGGGTGGGCCCTGTCGCACTCCGGCGGCGAATCAAGGACGCCCTCACCAAAGACCTCCATCAGCAGCTTCGGGAAGAATGTCGAGGGATGAGGGCCCTCAATGGATTCTGGCAAACCGACGATTCTTATATTGTTGCGCCGGCTGCGGGACTCGAGATCAGTGACTTTGGCCAGCAGTTTAACATTGCTGTCCGTTAGCGTAGCACAAGTAGCCTCCAGGGCTAACATGCGTTCGTCCTGCAAATTAGCATTGGACTCGAGCGAAGCAATTTTCTGTGGTCTGACACAGTCGCTTGGATTCGGTCTAGTTTTGCTTCGAGAGTTGAGATGGCAGACTTAAAGTCGGCAGAGAGAGCTCTACGGTGATCTTCAAGGAGGGCAGCTATGCCCTCCATGCTGAGATTGTTGCTAGCTAGCTCGGGGCTATTGGTCCTGGCGCTTTGTTCTTTTTTGTTGCTTTTCGCCGGTTTGGACGGCATACTACGGTGGCGTTGTGAGTGAAATAATATTATTGTTCACTTAAATGTAAGTTAGAGAAGAGTTACGGGCTTCAGAAAATGTACAACACAAAAGTTTGCGGGAGCAGAACTACGCACGTCTCTACTCCGTCATGCCCAACCGGAAGTCCCTAGATGGTATTTTAAACTCGATGCGCGCTGAAGCTACGGGGCGGCCGAGGAAAAAAAATACACATGCGTTAATCGCGTTAAAATAATTAGTGGCGTAATTTTTATTTTTATTATCGGTATCGGTCTTGAGAAGCAGGAAGTTATCGGTATCGGTTTCAAAAAACCAATATCGTGCATCCCTACTTATTACGTATCGTAACTGCACATCCAACATACCGATTATCATCGTGAGAATACACAGAATCGATAGGTATCTATATCATTACTCCATGATCATAACTCGCAACATTATAAACAAAAACAGACATCACAACGCGTGGCATTATAGGTAGCAAACACGGCAATATCTCTTACCTTTGTCGTTACCTGATCAAAAGTTGTCTTCAACTTCAACAACGCCGCTGAAGGTTAATCCATAGGTTAATCCAATGTGTCTGTGTCACTTTGATTCAAAGTGACACATCAAAGTCTTATAATTTCTGACCATCCATCAGCAATAAAACTAGTTTTCAGATTTCAGAGCGTAAGACAGCTTTCGATTTGGGCAAACTGTGTGCGCATAGCCCCCACTTCTCAATGGTAACGTTGGTGTGTATGTGGAAATTCCCCTTTGATTTTATTGGCTCTAACGGTTAAAAAGAGATCAAAATCGACCAATGGGTTCCAGAGAAACGGCAAAAACGCCCATTTCCACCCAAATCACCCCAGAGGTGGAGTTTTTTTTCTAAACCTCTCTAAAAAGGTCAAATGTCACTTGTTTTGCATCAATCTTGATACAGGGTACTTATTATATGTACTTTGGATTCCTAAAGCTTTTAGTCTACCTTACCATCATCCAAGGGTGGTTTTCACTATAAGTAAAACATTATTTTTGTTCTGGAAATGTCATTTTCGAGCCTGAGAGCTGAAAAACAGGCTTGGGGCTTAACAGGTTAAAAGCATGTGTGTTTCGTTGCGGTGAATCATAGATCATCGCCAAATGAATCGCCCCCGTCAGATAAATGAACGGCATAAATCCCCCTGATGCTGAGCTGGGAGGCTGTTTTTCCAATCTGCACTCAATAACGGAGGCCACAGCTGGAGTGGCACTGATTTGACTTTACATTTTATTATGAAGGCACAGAGGCTAATGCTGCTGTGTATTACAGCCTAGAGAACAAGCTATCAGCCTGAAAAGCTTTTGTGTTTCCATGGTATTAATACGGTTTCATTGACTCACCTGCTGATGCTCTGAAGCTTTGCCAGCATTACCAGGAACACTGAAAAAAGAATAATAACAGCTTGAGCCATTGTGCTGCTGATGATGGTAATGGACTAATTTTATTACATCAGTTACCATGGAGGAAATTAATCACATTGTTCACAATATATCCTCAAACCAGAGGGAAAGACATTTCTGGAATATATACGAAAAAAAGATCAATTGTTGCGAGGATAAAATACATTCTTTAATAATTCGCCCTAGTTATTTGTTTAAAATAAATTTTTATAGTTCTAAGTAACATTTTTCAACAGTTTTCATAATCTCAAAATGATAGCCATTTTACAGCTTGGACATCAGCATCTCCTATTTCAATCCTCAGTGCAAAGAGATCGATACGTTATTTTGGAATTAAAAAAGGCATGACACTTTAGGTAAGAAGTTAACCTCTAAAATACAGTAAAAAACATTCAAATGTACAGTAATTTGCAGTTTTAACCCTTTTAGGTTCTGGGTTAGTCTTAACCACCAGTAACCCAATATGAATAATATAATGTGAATGTTTCTGTACTATAGAGCTTCAGGGATCTTTTTTACATACAAACTATATGTCCTCCGGGTGTGCTACCATCAATACAGCAATTTAAAAGCACGTAATGAAGCAAACCTAATGAGCCTTTTCCCCATATGGATCATTTAGGTTTACTCCAGAACATTGCCAAGTGTGACTCCAGTCATTTTCTCTCATTCGTTAGCTGCTTCTGGGAAACTGGAAAGGCAAATATGAATACATATATCAGGCAGAGGGGGGTGCATTTATATTAAGTCTTGTCAGCAGCACCTAAATTATCAGAACATAAAGACAGGGAGTTTTCATTAAGTATGTAGCTATGGCTTCATGCTCCGTTTTATAAACACTAAAACCAGAGCAAAGTTCATTTATTGCCATATGGAAAGAAGTGTGCAATATATCTAGTTTAAAATGCATTGCAAATTATAATTTTTAAAGGGGCCCTATTGTGTTTTTTTGGTTTTCCCTTTCACTCTTGCTGCTATTGGCTAGCAATCCAACACATTTAGCATAATAGGCTAAGGGACGGGACATCTCTAAGTGGTTGACCAATCACAGCAGAGCCGGCCAGCTAACCAATCAGAGCAGACTGGGCTCTGGTTTCAGACAGAGGGGGAAAAGAGGTGCTGCAGCACAGGCAGTATGAGAAAAACAAAGAGCTTTTTGAACATTAAAGCATGTAAACACAGGGCCGGTTGTAGCCAATGTGTTATGGCCTATAGAATCTTGGACCCCAAAGCAAAAGACTGGAGAGAGATGGTAAAAAACAAAAAGCTTTATTGAAGCAGAAAACAGAAAAAAGACAGCAGTGGAGTCAGGAAGTTGGCTGGTACTGAGTCGTCAGGGACAGGAGGCAAAAATCCAAACAAAGAATCCAAAAGACGAGGAGAGCAGCGAGACACACCGGAGGGTTGAAACACAGAGGAATTATCTGGCAGGGAAGTGGCATGAGGACCGGGCTTTTATATCTACAGGTGAAGAGGTGAGTGGAAACAGGTGTGCCTCGTCTGCTCCTGGGAGGAGCCAGCCAACTCCCTGTCACACACCAGCCCTGCAGAGGAAAACAGAGAAGGGAGGGGTGAGACAGGAAAAAGCACACAACAAAAACAAAACTAAACAGAATCATAACACAATGTATGCCCCATAGGCGAGATTTTAGCTGGCGATGAAAAATCTCTACAAAAGACAAATACACTACGAAAACAGAAACGTATTGACATTGGTTATATACATCAAAAAGGCTTCAAATGTATTCAGTATTGTATGAACATGTTTGATTTGGGGGGTGGACATCACATCCTCTAGGGGGGTCCGGGGGACATTTTTGAACATTTTAAAGTAAAATTCTTCATTCTGGTACACTTTGAGCACACACTTACTAGAGACTAGATCTAGGGGGTACAACTCTAAAATACCCATATGAAAAAGATCGGTTTACATTTTAATAATCAAATAAGTATGTGAACATAACCAATAACCTACTATAGTCAATACAAAATAAATGTAACTTATTTTATTTTTGTTGTTCATTCATATCTTATTTTACCTAGTTAACATTTATTTATTTATGCACATTTTTTTTATCTCTCCAGTTTTAAACAATATGTTTGGTTTACTGTCCTATCCTATACATTGAAATTATTTCAAACCTGTTTATCCCAATAATTATAAAGGAGTGCCTTGGAAATATGTGTTTACATAAATTGTGATCAAAACGTTTGAGACCCACTGAGATAACTTAGACTAAAGTGAACTATCTAAACACTCAAGAGTCCTTACCTCACTGAGCTGTAGTTATCAGCCTCTCAGTCTGACAGGAGAGCTCTCCTCCACCTTGTTGTAGAAACATCTTCTTTTTATATCTGTTAGAGCAGCTAGCACGAGATGCTAATAACAACAGCGCCGGTACCGGTGCCGCCAACTCCCTGTCACACACCAGCCCTGCAGAGGAAAACAGAGAAGGGAGGGGTGAGACAGGAAAAAGCACACAACAAAAACAAAACTAAACAGAATCATAACAGTACCCCCCCCCTCAACGGACGCCTCCTGGCCTCCTACCAGGCCTGTCCGGGTACCTCTCATAAAAGTGTACCTGGGTGCCAGTTTGCGGGAGTCAGTCTGGAGTGGCAGATCACGGGAGGACAGCCAGACCTTCTGACCGGGCTGGTAGTCCGGGGCTGGAGTGTGATGGCGGTCTGCAAGCCTCTGGTTGCGAGCAGCAGTGCGAGCGAGAGCTGCCCGAGCTTCATGCCAGACTCTGCGGGCCCGCCGAAGATGCCCCTGTACTGAGGGGACTGCCACATCCCTCTCCTGGGTGGGGAAGAGAGGGGGTTGGAACCCAACAGAAGCCATGAATGGAGACATTCCTGTGGCGGAGCAAACCAGGGAGTTGTGGGCATATTCAACCCAAGGCAGGTGGGAGGCCCAGGAGACTGGATGGTGAGAAGAGACACAGCGAAGGGCTGCCTCCAGGTCCTGATTCGCACGCTCAGTCTGGCCGTTGGTCTGCGGGTGGTAACCTGATGACAGACTGGCCGACGCCCCCAACGCCTGGCAAAAGGCTTTCCAGACTCGAGAGGCAAATTGCGGACCCCTGTCAGAAACAATGTCCAGAGGAATGCCATGCAATCTAAAAACATGCTGGGTGATTAGTGTAGCAATCTCCAGAGCAGGTAATTTAGGTAGGGGAACGAAGTGTACGGCCTTGGAAAAGTGGTCAACAATAGTCAGGATAACTGTATTTTCTTCCGATGGGGGAAGACCCGTCACGAAGTCCATGGCGATGTGAGACCAAGGCCGATGAGGAATGGGAAGAGGGCGGAGAAGACCAGCAGGGGCGCGGTGGGATGCCTTACTGCGGGCGCAGATGGAGCAGGCGGCGACATACTTCTTGGCGTCAGAGGACATGGAGGGCCACCAGAAGCGTTGTTGGAGGAGGCCTAGAGTTCGAAGTGCTCCTGGATGGCAAGCTACCTTAGAATCATGTCCCCACTGGAGCACTGAAGATCTGGCGTGCGGTGGAACGAACAGCCGACCCGGTGGACAATCCTCAGGAGCTGGATGGTCCTCTTGTGCCTCCTGAACCACCCTCTCAACCTCCCACCTGGCTACTCCCACCACACAGGAGGATGGAAGAATGGTTCCCGCGGATGGCTCCTCAACCGGAGGAGCGAACTGACGTGACAGGGCGTCTGCCTTGATGTTCCGTGAGCCTAGCCGATAGGTGAGGGTGAAGCTGAACCGGCCCAGAAAAAGCGCCCACCGAGCCTGGCGAGAGTTGAGCCTGCGAGCAGAACGGAGATAAGATAAGTTTCTGTGGTCTGTCCATACCACAAACGGATGAGTCGTGCCTTCAAGCCAGTGCCTCCACTCCTGCAGGGCTAAGACTACTGCCAGAAGCTCCCGATTTCCCACATCATAGTTTCTTTCTGCCGGGGAGAGCCGGCCGGAAAAGAAGGCGCAGGGATCCAACTTCTGGTCGGAGGCTGAGCGCTGGGAGAGGACTGCCCCTACACCAGTGTCGGAGGCATCCACTTCGACCACGAAAGGGGCTGAAGAATCAGGGTGAGATAACACAGGAGCAGAGGAAAACAAACACTTCAACATAGCAAAAGCAGCCTCAGCTTCAGATGACCACACAAGGGAACTTTAACTGAGGTGAGCTTGGTGAGTGGGGCGGCTGCTCGACTATAGTCACGAATAAACCTGCGGTAAAAGTTGGCAAAACCAAGGAACCTTTGAAGTTGCTTTCTCGTTATAGGAGTGGGCCATTCGGCCATGACTTTGGCAGGGTGGGCTCTGACCTGCCCCTTCTCTACCACAAAACTCAGGAATGAAACAGAGGAAACAAGAAAGGCACACTTCTCAGCCTTAACATAAAGTCTGTTCTCCAGAATTCTCTGCAGCACCAACCTCATGTGTTGGACATGTTCTTGGGGGTCACGAGAGAAAATGAGGATATCATCAAGATACACAAAGACAAATCTGTTAAGCATATCACGAAGGACATCGTTAATGAGTGCCTAAAACACAGCAGGGGCGTTAGTTAACCCAAAAGGCATAACTAAATATTCAAAATGTCCCAGGGGCGTCTTAAACGCAGTCTTCCACTCCTCTCCCTTCTTTATCCTAACTAGGTGGTAGGCATTTTGGAGGTCCAACTTAGAGAAGATGGTGGCTTGATGGAGGAAACCAAAAGCTGAGTCTATGAGCGGGAGAGGATACTTATTCTTCACAGTAATGTCATTGAAGCCCCTGAATTCAATACAGGGGCGTAGAGTCTTATCCTTCTTGTCAAAAAAAATAAACCCTGCCCCCAATGGAGAGCGAGAATGGCGAATGAGACCAGCAGCAACAGAGTCAGTGATATAAGTCTCCATGGCCTCCCTCTCCGGCTTGGAGATATTATAAAGTCTGCTCGAAGGCAAGGGAGCACCGGGGAGCAAGTCAATGCCACAGTCATAAGGTCGATGAGGTGGTAGAGGAGGTCATGATACTCAGAGGGAACTGACGTGAGGTCAACAGGTATGGGGGAACAGGTTTGGAAGTAACAGTGGTGGGTATGGCAGAGTGTAAACTCTATATGATTAGCGTGGGAAGGGGAGACAGAAGTATGGCTCACCTGCGCCCCTCCCCCGGCTGCTGAGCCTGCTCTTTTGGCCGAGCGGAACAGTTGGCTCGAATGTGGCCAGCCTGACCACAGTATATGCAGAGCCTCTGGAGGAAACGGCGTTCCCGTTCAGCAGGAGAAAGCCTCATTCTCCCCAGCTGCATAGGCTCCTCTGGGCTTAGGGATGAGGAGACGGTGGGTGGGTCCCGGTAGGAGAAAGGCTCCAGGCGTTGGTGAGGAGGTGCAGACTGTCCAGGCGGACGTGGTGACTTGGGTTGGGAAAAGGGGAGAGGGAATCTCTGCCTGTCTGTTCTCCCTACGCCTCTCACGGGGGCAATTATCTAAGCGAATGGCCAATGAAATTAACTCCTCAAGGGAGGAAGTCTCATCTCGAGCAGCTAGCTCGTCCTTTAACTCCTTGTTTAATCCACGGGAAAAAGCTATCTGTAGAGCCGTCTCATCCCACCCGCTCTCTGCTGCGAGAATGCGGAAATCAATTGAGTAAGTGGAGACTGACTCAGAACCCTGGCGTAAAGAAAGGAGCCGATTACCGGCCTCCTTACCCTGAAGCGGGTGGTCAAAAACTCGATACATCTCGGTCTCAAACACAGGAAAGGAGTTATAGATAGCTGGGTTACTCTTGGCTATGGCCACCGCCCATGCAGCTGCTTTACCCAATAACAAACTCATAACGAAAGCTACCCTAGTTCTGTCAGAGGAGTAAGTTAAAGGCTGCTGATCAAAAACTAGGGAGCACTGGTTAAGAAACTGACTGCATGTCCCTGAATCACCTGAATACCTCACAGGGGTGGGGATGAATGGTTCACAGGGTTGGCCGGGATGAATGACTGGAATCTCAGGAGCTGGAGGCGGTGGTGCAGGAGCTGGAGCCATCAGAGTGTTGAGCTGGATGAAAGACTGGTCCAAGCGGCCGCTGAGTTGAGTGAAACCGGCAGTAAGGTTGTGGAGGGATTTTGGGCCCCATGAAAATATATCACATTGGGCCCCACCACCAGGCACAGGCCACTTTGTTTATAAATTACCTCGAGGGCCGTACCAAATGGTCTAGCGGTCCGTATGCGGCCCGGGGGCCGGAGGTTCCCCACCCCTGCTTTAATATAATAACATTAGTATTAATATCATAACCAAAATGTCCGTGATTAACATTTTGTTTACAGACTGATCACTCAATGCTTCAAACTGTTCATCATCCTAAACAGACTAAAAGCAGTTTTTTGTTTTATATAGATCATTGGCTATGTGGGAAAATACTGTTTGAAATGTATAATTTAAATTAGATTTAAATTATACATTATACAGCTAGATTAGTTAGCTTTTTTGTTATATATATATATATTGTATTGCAGTCTCCCTTCAGATATGTTAAGTGGCATGTCATTCAACACAATGCTGCTCACCTCCTTCAGTTGGGAGAAAAGCTGGTTCAGGTTCAGCCTTATGGGGGGACAGGGCTGCTGAGCCTAAAGATGGATCTGTTGGATCTGGCCCCAGGGGGAGGGACAACTGATTTAGTATGAATAGGCGCTAAAAATGTGCCTGCATTTATTAAAGGTAGGTAGGTAAGAATGGAGAAACCAGCTCAAGTGCGCTAGAATTTGAAAGTACACAACCGAAAAAAATCTGCCCCTTCCTTCAGAGTTCCTTACAGAGCCCCTCCTCCAACACACACGAACGCGCACATGACCAATGAGGGCACGAGATAAGCTTGTGCACAGATGGAAGGCTGACAGGCAGATGGAAGTCATTTTTCCAAAAGTCCAGTCATTTTTGCCGGGCCAGCTCAGATGATTGGTCGTGCTTTTTACAGCACCACGGCTTCCACAGATGACATTTTTGTATGTATTTATTGTCAAAGCATTTAATATATTCATTGCTATCAGGATGCTTAGAGCATTCCATGGAATATAACAAAAAGTGTTTCTGAAGTGAATTACCTACCATACCTTTAAATATCAGCTAAAAGAGCAGTGAAATTAAAGACCTCTGCATTTTCTGTAAAGATATTAACAGTACTTAATGTCAGCTTAGTAAACAAAAAAAACTTTAGCTAACAGACTAATTTCCACCACTCATGGACCACACCCACCTTTTCTTGTGAAGAACTGGGTGACATACTGTCGCCCTTTAGTCCCTCTCTCTTGTCTTTCTCTTCTTTTCTTAGAGCCTGACTTTGTTGGTCGTTGAAACATGGTACAACACACGTATGTAGGCTAAGTACTAGTATCCCTCCTCACATGCTTTCACTCTCTGCAAGTGCCGGTGCCGCACCGCGTTTGGAGGCAGGACCAAACCATTACATGTAAATAGGAGGTGTACAGAGGCTTTGGGTAATTAACTTTTGGAAGAAAATAAGTTAAAAGAATCGTAAGTTTAGTGAGTAATTTATCAATTAATCTATTAATGTTAATTATTGAGGATTGATGAAAGGTTACTTACATTTTTTTCCTTAATGTTCTGAACATTTTGGGGCCCCTGTCAGTCACGGGCCTTAGAATCGTCCTAACTTTTCACCCCCTTACGGCGCCCCTGTCCATGATACCTTGTAGAGCTTGTTCGTGCTGCCCCACACGAGCTCCCTGTGTCGAAATAGCTTGCTTCAATTTCTCAGTCTCTGCAGGGCCCATGCTTTGGCCAGATAATTCTGTTACGGCCTATAGAATCTTGGACCCCAAAGCAAAAGACTGGAGAGAGATGGTAAAAAACAAAAAGCTTTATTCAAGCAGAAAACGGCAGTGGAGTCAGGAAGTTGGCTGGTACTGAGTCGTCAGGGACAGGAGGCAAAAATCCAAACAAAGAATCCAAAAGACGAGGAGAGCAGCGAGACACACCGGAGGGTCGAAACACAGAGGAATTATCTGGCAGGGAAGTGGCATGAGGACCGGGCTTTTATATCTACAGGTGAAGAGGTGAGTGGAAAACAGGTGTGCCTCGTCTGCTCCTGGGAGGAGCCAGCCAACTCCCTGTCACACACCAGCCCTGCAGAGGAAAACAGAGAAGGGAGGGGTGAGACAGGAAAAAGCACACAACAAAAACAAAACTAAACAGAATCATAACACAATGTATGCCCCATAGGCGAGATTTTAGCTGGCGATGAAAAATCTCTACAAAAGACAAATACACTACGAAAACAGAAACGTATTGACATTGGTTATATACATCAAAAAGGCTTCAAATGTATTCAGTATTGTATGAACATGTTTGATTTGGGGGGTGGACATCACATCCTCTAGGGGGGTCCGGGGGACATTTTTGAACATTTTAAAGTAAAATTCTTCAATCTGGTGCACTTTGAGCACACACTTACTAGAGACTAGATCTAGGGGGTACAACTCTAAAATACCCATATGAAAAAGATCGGTTTACATTTTAATAATCAAATAAATATGTGAACATAACCAATAACCTACCATAGCCAATACAAAATAAATGTAACTTATTTTATTTTTGTTGTTCATTCATATCTTATTTTACCTAGTTAACATTTATTTATTTATGCACATTTTTTTTATCTCTCCAGTTTTAAACTATATGTCAGGTTTACTGTCCTATAGTATACATTGAAATTATTTCAAACCTGTTTATCCCAATAATTATAAAGGAGTGCCTTGGAAATATGTGTTTACATAAATTGTGATCAAAACGTTTGAGACCCACTGAGATAACTTAGACTAAAGTGAACTATCTAAACACTCAGAGTCCTTTACCTCACTGAGCCTCTCAGTCTGACAGGAGAGCTCCACCCTTGTTGTAGAAACATCTTCTTTTTATATCTGTTAGAGCAGCTAGCACCAGATGCTAATAACAACAGCGCCAGTACCGGTGCACCCTCTCTCTCCCTCTCCCTCGCTCCCACACTCACTCGCACTTTGGCTGTGAGCTGCAGGCGCCTGATAAGCCAACATCCCCCACTTTCATCACTTACAGCGCCCATCGTACAGGGCAAATGAAACGTGTAACCGGGGTGAAAAGGGTGTTACATTTACTTAATTATGAATATTGTTTCATCTAGGCCGAAATTAGGATGAACACCAAGGGTCAAAAATGTTGTTTTCCCTCCCAGAGCTACCAGCGCAGATCAGATCTGGCACCCTAGGCGACCGCCAAAAACCGGCCCTGTGTAAACATGTCAACTCTAGTCACAAAATACAAATATGAACCTGAAAATTAGCATATTAGGGCCCATTAAACTGGTCAGAAGTCAGAAACAGCTCCCACCCTGCTCTTACCAATTAAAAAGTACCTCCAGCTACAGCTTAATGAAGTTGTACAAACAGCCCGCACAGTGTGGTGCTGTCATGAAGTCTGACCATGAATCCCCAAATGCTTTGATCCTTAAAGCTGTGCAAATGGCAGGCTCATTAATACACTGCCAAAATGTATGCAGCTGCTCAGCAGGAACAATACTCACAATTAAAAAGTTGTTTTATGATCATTCATCACCAACAAATATTTAGAATGTTTTTAAGTCAACCTCTTTATCAAGCAGTTTTAGTGTGTTCTGTAAACAATTTAATGTATTTAAAAGTTTTCTATATGCATGTGTTCCAAAATTATCCCTGAAGCAACTTCCGTCCCTCATTAGCTTTAGGATGAGTTTGCACTGTGACACATCAGCAGGGTGTGAACAAGGGCTGTACAACCTGCTGTCCTTTTAAACACTCCCCCCAGGGGCTGTCAGACCAAAACCCAATTTGAGGCCCATTTCTGTCATGTGTAAACCTCCTACATCCTCATAATCCTGTATCTGTGCTCTGTATATGATATTGATAAATCAGACCGAACTACTCCACACAGTGAGATATATAAAGAACAGTGTGAATTTCTCCCGACCTCAAGGCTTTTCCGTCCAGGTCAAAACACTTAAAGGTGGGGTAGATAAGTTTGAGAAACCGGCTCGAGATCGCTAGAATTTGAAAATACACAACCGGAGAAAATCTGCCACTTCCTTATAGAGCCCCTCCTCCAACACACACGAACGCGCACATGACCAATGAGGGCACGAGATAAGTTTGTGCCCGATGGAAGGCTGACAGGCAGGTAGGCCATCGGTTGTACTTTTTACAGTACAAGGCTTCGACAGATGAATTTTTTTTATGGATTTGTTGTCAAAGCACTTCAGATATTCATTGCTATCGGGATGTTAAGAGCATTCCATGGAATATAACAAAAAGTGTATCTCGAGCCGGTTTCTGAAACTTACCTACCCCACCTTTAACATAAAATCAGGAATAAATGTTCCGAGCATCTGTACATGTCCAACCATGAGCTCTATGAGCCCTTCCAATCCGGCTTCAGACAGCAACACAGCACTGAGACCGCCCTCATCAAGATCACCAACGACCTCCTCATTGCTGCTGACTCTGGCCGCCTCAGCATCCTCATCCTCCTGGACCTCTCTGCAGCGTTTGACACCATCTCTCATAACATCCTCCTCACCCGCCTCTCAGACCTCCTGGGTGTCACTGGCACAGCGCTGTCCTGGTTTACATCCTACCTCCACAACAGGAAACAGGTTTGTCTCCATCAGTGGCTCAAACTCACCCCCGGCCCCAGTCCACCACGGTGTACCCCAGGGCTCTGTACTTGGCCCCCTCCTGTTCACCATTTACATGCTCCCCCTCGACCAGATCATCCGACATCATGGACTCAACTTCCACTGCTACGCTGATGATACCCAACTTTATCTCAGCACCACTCCATCCTCCCAGCTCCCCCCTCAGTCTCTCATCAACTGCCTGCATGACATCAAGACATGGATGTCCTCAAACTATCTGAAGCTGAACAGCGGTAAAACAGAGCTCATGGTTGTGGCACCCAAGGCACTGCTCCAGAAGGTTGGTGACTTCGTCCTTGAGGTCGACGGCTGCTCCATCTCCCCATCTCCTGAAGCCCGCAACCTGGGTGTGATCCTCGACTCCACCCTTTCCTTCCATTCCCACGTCAAGTCTGTAACCAAATCGGCTTTCTACCACCTGCGGAACATTTCCAGACTCCGACCGTCACTCTCGGAGTCGGTTGCCGAGACCCTGGTGCATGCATTTGTCACCACCCGCTTGGACTACTGCAATGGTGTCCTGTTCGGGGTTCCCAACAAAACCCTGGACAGGCTCCAGTATGTCCAAAATTGTGCAGCTCGGGTCCTCACACACACAAAGCCCCTGGCAGCACATCACTCCCACCCTCATCCACCTCCACTGGTTGCCGGTCAAGTTCCGCATAACTTATAAAGTCCTCCTCCTGACCTACAAGGCCCTCCATGCCCTTGCCCCCCAGTACCTATCGGACATCCTTCACCCGCATGCCCCACCCCGGAACCTGCGGTCTTCAGATTCTGGCCTGCTCACCACCCCCCGCACCAAACTGAGAACCTTCGGGGACAGAGCCTTCAGTGTGGCAGCCCCCACCCTCTGGAACGCTCTCCCTGCGGAGATTCGCAACATCCCCACACTGGACGCCTTCAAAAGGGCCCTCAAGTCCCATCTGTCCATCAAGGCTTTCGGCCCTTAAATCTATCTGTTGTTTTGTCTGTCTGACCTTTGTTTTGTTTTGTTTTGTTTTGTTTGTGCTTGCCCTATTCCTGTAAAGCGACCTTGGGTCCCTTGAAAGGCGCTATAGAAATCCCAGCTATTATTATTATTATTATTAAAAGTCACATATGTGCTGTTTTACTAAAAAATAACTGACAAGTAAAGCTGGATATTTCTATTTCCATTGTTCCCTTGGGTCTGCTTTGTGCAGTACATGATGGTTTATATCGACATTGCATTTGAATTAGCATGAGATTACACAACAGGTATTGGAGAGAGAATAGAAAAACTGTGTTTTAAATGGATGCCATGGGGGATAATGGTTTTAAGGATCCTTGCAGAAACCAGAGAAACAGCATTGTCCTGTTAAATTATTCATGCCGCGTACTGGATACCGCGAATGTATGCTCCATCGGACAAGCCGTGCAGTGGGAAAGAAAGATGGATATGTCGGAATGGCAAGATCCAATATTTACCTGCCATGGATATTCGATACATGCATTGAAATAAGGTGGAAGGGATTTAATTGAATTTAAGATGTTGTTCTACTTTTGATGCTAAGCTCAAAACACATTCAGCACTACTCAGACTAAGCTTTCACAGCATATACTGGGTCACTGAAGAGGAATCAGTGTATACAGAAATGTTTTAATTAATGTTTAAACTGAGTCAAACGTCACAATCTAACCCCTATATACAACCACCTATATTTATAAGGTGTAAATGTAAATCAAACTGCTGAGAAAAACGGCAAGATTTGGTTTAAAGAAAAAGAGTAAGACCTTGAGTTGGGATTCTTTTTTTGTCAAACAACGCCTCAGCTGTGATTCTGAGAACATAAAAGCCTTTTTAAATGCTTAAAGAAAGTGTTTTTTTATTCATATATTGCACAAAGTAGAGCAAGACTTATTTTACATGATATTTGTGGTATTAAAGACAATGCACTTTTCTGCCTTTTCACCCTGATCAAGTGCATTTAAATTGTAAACCAAAGTGAATGAATAACAAAATAATTAGATCTAAGTTTAATAGACTTTCAGGGCGCTGCATAAAGTTAAATATATAACAATTCACAACTTTGAACAGTCATTTGTAATTTAACAATCATTCTAATTCCACTACCTGATTATCCTTCTGTTCTGGATTTAAACCCCCGTGATTATCAGATGGATTCAGGGGCAGCAGCAGCAGCAGCAGCAGAACAATGTGACTGCTACAGAGAATAAAAGCAGCTCACGACAGCCCCCCAATAACTGATCTCAGGAGGGGAGGAGGAGTATGAAAGTTCCTTCCCCTGTGAAATCTTCTTTGAAGTAAAAGCAAAAGGAAGAGTTGGAAGCCTGCGGGGATTGCCCGCACAGTCCTACACATTCTTTTATTCTACTTTTATCTGAGAATACTGAGAAGGTTGAGACCCTGACTTTTTTTTCCACAGAATGATAACCTGGTCATTGTGTGACTTCATGTCCCCTGTAACTTTTTTTAAACTTTTTTTTTGCTTAAATGTCGCCTAGTAGGCTAATATATTATAGGTCTCAGATATATACAGAACATGTTTCTGAAGTGTTTGGCTCTAAATCCTAAACAGATCATGCATAGCATGGCGTAAACCCCTCTGTTTCAGCCCTGTTGCTGAGTCCTTTACCTCACTGAGCCTCTCAGTCTGACAGGAGAGCTCCACCCTTGTTGTAGAAACATCTTCTTTTTATATCTGTTAGAGCAGCTAGCACCAGATGCTAATAACAACAGCGCCAGTACCGGTGCACCCTCTCTCTCCCTCTCCCTCGCTCCCACACTCACTCGCACTTTGGCTGTGAGCTGCAGGCGCCTGATAAGCCAACATCCCCCACTTTCATCACTTACAGCGCCCATCGTACAGGGCAAATGAAACGTGTAACCGGGGTGAAAAGGGTGTTACATTTACTTAATTATGAATATTGTTTCATCTAGGCCGAAATTAGGATGAACACCAAGGGTCAAAAATGTTGTTTTCCCTCCCAGAGCTACCAGCGCAGATCAGATCTGGCACCCTAGGCGACCGCCAAAAACCGGCCCTGTGTAAACATGTCAACTCTAGTCACAAAATACAAATATGAACCTGAAAATTAGCATATTAGGGCCCATTAAACTGGTCAGAAGTCAGAAACAGCTCCCACCCTGCTCTTACCAATTAAAAAGTACCTCCAGCTACAGCTTAATGAAGTTGTACAAACAGCCCGCACAGTGTGGTGCTGTCATGAAGTCTGACCATGAATCCCCAAATGCTTTGATCCTTAAAGCTGTGCAAATGGCAGGCTCATTAATACACTGCCAAAATGTATGCAGCTGCTCAGCAGGAACAATACTCACAATTAAAAAGTTGTTTTATGATCATTCATCACCAACAAATATTTAGAATGTTTTTAAGTCAACCTCTTTATCAAAGCAGTTTTAGTGTGTTCTGTAAACAATTTAATGTATTTAAAAGTTTCTATATGCATGTGTTCCAAAATTATCCCTGAAGCAACTTCCGTCCTCATTAGCTTTAGGATGAGTTTGCACTGTGACACATCAGCAGGGTGTGAACAAGGGCTGTACAACCTGCTGTCCTTTTAAACACTCCCCCCAGGGGCTGTCAGACCAAAACCCAATTTGAGGCCCATTTCTGTCATGTGTAAACCTCCTACATCCTCATAATCCTGTATCTGTGCTCTGTATATGATATTGATAAATCAGACCGAACTACTCCACACAGTGAGATATATAAAGAACAGTGTGAATTTCTCCCGACCTCAAGGCTTTTCCGTCCAGGTCAAAACACTTAAAGGTGGGGTAGATAAGTTTGAGAAACCGGCTCGAGATCGCTAGAATTTGAAAATACACAACCGGAGAAAATCTGCCACTTCCTTATAGAGCCCCTCCTCCAACACACACGAACGCGCACATGACCAATGAGGGCACGAGATAAGTTTGTGCCCCGATGGAAGGCTGACAGGCAGGTAGGCCATCGGTTGTACTTTTTACAGTACAAGGCTTCGACAGATGAATTTTTTTTATGGATTTGTTGTCAAAGCACTTCAGATATTCATTGCTATCGGGATGTTAAGAGCATTCCATGGAATATAACAAAAAGTGTATCTCGAGCCGGTTTCTGAAACTTACCTACCCCACCTTTAACATAAAATCAGGAATAAATGTTCCGAGCATCTGTACATGTCCAACCATGAGCTCTATGAGCCCTTCCAATCCGGCTTCAGACAGCAACACAGCACTGAGACCGCCCTCATCAAGATCACCAACGACCTCCTCATTGCTGCTGACTCTGGCCGCCTCAGCATCCTCATCCTCCTGGACCTCTCTGCAGCGTTTGACACCATCTCTCATAACATCCTCCTCACCCGCCTCTCAGACCTCCTGGGTGTCACTGGCACAGCGCTGTCCTGGTTTACATCCTACCTCCACAACAGGAAACAGTTTGTCTCCATCAGTGGCTCAAACTCACCCCCGGCCCCAGTCCACCACGGTGTACCCCAGGGCTCTGTACTTGGCCCCCTCCTGTTCACCATTTACATGCTCCCCCTCGACCAGATCATCCGACATCATGGACTCAACTTCCAATGCTACGCTGATGATACCCAACTTTATCTCAGCACCACTCCATCCTCCCAGCTCCCCCCTCAGTCTCTCATCAACTGCCTGCATGACATCAAGACATGGATGTCCTCAAACTATCTGAAGCTGAACAGCGGTAAAACAGAGCTCATGATTGTGGCACCCAAGGCACTGCTCCAGAAGGTTGGTGACTTCGTCCTTGAGGTCGACGGCTGCTCCATCTCCCCATCTCCTGAAGCCCGCAACCTGGGTGTGATCCTCGACTCCACCCTTTCCTTCCATTCCCACGTCAAGTCTGTAACCAAATCGGCTTTCTACCACCTGCGGAACATTTCCAGACTCCGACCGTCACTCTCGGAGTCGGTTGCCGAGACCCTGGTGCATGCATTTGTCACCACCCGCTTGGACTACTGCAATGGTGTCCTGTTCGGGGTTCCCAACAAAACCCTGGACAGGCTCCAGTATGTCCAAAATTGTGCAGCTCGGGTCCTCACACACACAAAGCCCTGGCAGCACATCACTCCCACCCTCATCCACCTCCACTGGTTGCCGGTCAAGTTCCGCATAACTTATAAAGTCCTCCTCCTGACCTACAAGGCCCTCCATGCCCTTGCCCCCCAGTACCTATCGGACATCCTTCACCCGCATGCCCCACCCCGGAACCTGCGGTCTTCAGATTCTGGCCTGCTCACCACCCCCCGCACCAAACTGAGAACCTTCGGGGACAGAGCCTTCAGTGTGGCAGCCCCCACCCTCTGGAACGCTCTCCCTGCGGAGATTCGCAACATCCCCACACTGGACGCCTTCAAAAGGGCCCTCAAGTCCCATCTGTTCATCAAGGCTTTCGGCCCTTAAATCTATCTGTTGTTTTGTCTGTCTGACCTTTGTTTTGTTTTGTTTTGTTTGTGCTTGCCCTATTCCTGTAAAGCGACCTTGGGTCCCTTGAAAGGCGCTATAGAAATCCCAGCTATTATTATTATTATTATTAAAAGTCACATATGTGCTGTTTTACTAAAAAATAACTGACAAGTAAAGCTGGATATTTCTATTTCCATTGTTCCCTTGGGTCTGCTTTGTGCAGTACATGATGGTTTATATCGACATTGCATTTGAATTAGCATGAGATTACACAACAGGTATTGGAGAGAGAATAGAAAAACTGTGTTTTAAATGGATGCCATGGGGGATAATGGTTTTAAGGATCCTTGCAGAAACCAGAGAAACAGCATTGTCCTGTTAAATTATTCATGCCGCGTACTGGATACCGCGAATGTATGCTCCATCGGACAAGCCGTGCAGTGGGAAAGAAAGATGGATATGTCGGAATGGCAAGATCCAATATTTACCTGCCATGGATATTCGATACATGCATTGAAATAAGGTGGAAGGGATTTAATTGAATTTAAGATGTTGTTCTACTTTTGATGCTAAGCTCAAAACACATTCAGCACTACTCAGACTAAGCTTTCACAGCATATACTGGGTCACTGAAGAGGAATCAGTGTATACAGAAATGTTTTAATTAATGTTTAAACTGAGTCAAACGTCACAATCTAACCCCTATATACAACCACCTATATTTATAAGGTGTAAATGTAAATCAAACTGCTGAGAAAAACGGCAAGATTTGGTTTAAAGAAAAAGAGTAAGACCTTGAGTTGGGATTCTTTTTTTGTCAAACAACGCCTCAGCTGTGATTCTGAGAACATAAAAGCCTTTTTTAAATGCTTAAAGAAAGTGTTTTTTTATTCATATATTGCACAAAGTAGAGCAAGACTTATTTTACATGATATTTGTGGTATTAAGACAATGCACTTTTCTGCCTTTTCACCCTGATCAAGTGCATTTAAATTGTAAACCAAAGTGAATGAATAACAAAATAATTAGATCTAAGTTTAATAGACTTTCAGGGCGCTGCATAAAGTTAAATATATAACAATTCACAACTTTGAACAGTCATTTGTAATTTAACAATCATTCTAATTCCACTACCTGATTATCCTTCTGTTCTGGATTTAAACCCCCGTGATTATCAGATGGATTCAAGAGCAGCAGCAGCAGCAGCAGCAGAACAATGTGACTGCTACAGAGAATAAAAGCAGCTCACGACAGCCCCCCAATAACTGATCTCAGGAGGGGAGGAGGAGTATGAAAGTTCCTTCCCCTGTGAAATCTTCTTTGAAGTAAAAGCAAAAGGAAGAGTTGGAAGCCTGCGGGTTGGATTGCCCGCACAGTCCTACACATTCTTTTATTCTACTTTTATCTGAGAATACTGAGAAGGTTGAGACCCTGACTTTTTTTTCCACAGAATGATAACCTGGTCATTGTGTGACTTCATGTCCCCTGTAACTTTTTTTAAACTTTTTTTTTGCTTAAATGTCGCCTAGTAGGCTAATATATTATAGGTCTCAGATATATACAGAACATGTTTCTGAAGTGTTTGGCTCTAAATCCTAAACAGATCATGCATAGCATGGCGTAAACCCCTCTGTTTCAGCCCTGTTGCTGTGTCTGTACTAGCTTTAAATGCTAATGAGCTGCTTCTGCTGGCCACACCCCTTTGGTTTATAAAAACACAATGGTGCACTAGGAGGAGATTCAGGTGATCAGGTGGGCGGGTGTTACCTTGGTTGGTTATTGGCTAATGGTTGAACAACCCAAAAAAATGGTGGCCAAAATCTGATAAGCTCATTTTCTGACAGAAAAAAAATGGATCAGGACAAAAAGAGAATCTCTTCACAGAAGGGACATATCTATGTATAAAATACATGAAAAAGTGGATTTAGCATAATAGTGGACCTTTAATTTGTGACGTTAAATGTCATAATCTTGACTTTAAAGGTCCCCTATTATACTGTTTTTCATCAATATATTATAGGTCTCCGATATATACAAAACATGTCTCTGAAGTGTTTGGGTTTCAAAAGTGCTGATTCTGGGTCTGTTACTTTAGATGAAAAATAAGGAGCCACTCCCCACGCCCCTCTGCAAATCGTGCTCTAGGAGGAGATTCAGGTGATAAGGTGGGCGGGGGTTACCTTGGTTGGTGATTGGCTAATGGTTACACAAGCCAAAAAATCATTATGACATCATAAAGTGGCCAAAATCTGATCAGCTCATTTTCAGACAGGTTTTTATATAAATGGATCAGGACAAAAAGTGAGCCAATATTTTTTCCTGAAACTTTCAGAGTCTCTTTCCACAGAGGGGACACATGTTTATATAAACGACATGAAAAAGTACATTTTGCATGATTGGTCCCCTTTAAAATACAACAGAGAGATTCCTTAGAAAAACGTTGAGCTTGTTTGGAGGCTTGTTCTGCCCACTCTCTTTCTAAGGGCCCAGCTGCTCCGACAATTCCATCTAAACATGGATTGGACACATCAGCTGCATCTGCTGCAGAGCAGTGAGGAGTTTGGCTCCAATAGTCCTGGCTCTCATCCGCTATGGTGCAGATGAGAGCCAGAGAGTGCTTCTGGGAGAATAATGATAGCATAGTGTGCTACTGTGAACAAGAGACTGAATGCATGTGAGAATCTGAATACAGTGGCTCATGATTAAAAGACGTCAAAGGGGGGGGGGGGGGGGGTCAAATGAGTTCAGTGGATTGATGAAGGACATTGAGACTTACGCATTTAGATTTCATTGATGATGAAAGTCTGATTCTGGGCATGATTAAATACATATTTTGAAGGTTACTGTCAATAGTGCATAAATGCTTGAATTGATGTCCAGTTACTGAAGGTTGAAAAGTATTGAAATAGACATTTCATTTGAAAGTGTTTTTGGATAGTTTGAAATGGAGATCAGTTTTGTCACGTGTTAGCTTTAGAGCTCATTCCCATTTGGTCACAAACAGCACATTTGTTGGGGTTAATCCATCATTACGAACAAGCCGTAAATCACATTTTTCAAAGCTGCATCATCCCAATGGTGTAATTAACCTGTTTCTAAATGAGCTGAACTGCTAAGAGGCAAGACAAGACACTCTTTACTTACTGCTGTCTCTGAATTATACATCTGTGTCTTAAAAATAACCTAAAAGCAAATAATCCGATTAAAGCAATAGAAAATTATCTACAGCAGTCTAATACAAATTATATTTTCTTAAACATCCAACAGAGGCATGCAAGTGTGGGAGATACATTAAATCAGGTAAATGCATGTTGTTAATTTGCACTTGGAAAAATTGTTTTAAAAAAGTTTGCACCCTTGGCTCAGTCAGAAAAGTCAATGTATCAATAAAAAGTGCCTTTCCAGAAATGTAAACCAATAGTTCATATTTTTATCCCTCTCATGTTTTGATCAACTTAAATATCTGACTTCAATGCCCAGAAATAAAATCAGTAAATATTGATGATTGAGCAACAATGTTTGCGTTAATGTCTTGAATGTTCAATAACTTAACATGGGTCTTAAGTTATTATTACATGCGCATTGGGGAAAAGCAGGAAATTCCAGTTAATGTCATGTTTCTTTCAACTCTTGATGAATCTATTCCACTGGGCTTTCTGTTAACAGCCATGTATATAAAATATGTATGTACCTATATACAGTGTGGTATGTCAGGAAGTGCCAGTACACTAGTAAAGAGGACCAGCATCAATCATTGAGCTATGAATATTGTACAGCACCGACATTTTGATGGTGCATCCAGGCCCTCAGTAACTCAGATGGGAAGTGAGAGGAGACTGAGCAGAGTGCCAGGTGCAGCCCGATGCATACGCAGCCAATTTAGCTCCTTTATTATATTTGTTGATGAAGGAACCTGAGCACTAAAGGCAGGAAGACGTATAATAACACCTGAAAGCATAAGACGTGGCTACAAAGTCGACTAAACTGTTGCACTGACAGCGCAGATTTGGTGATGGCATGTTCATTTATGTATGTGTTGAGTAAACAGTCCCAGGTGTTCACCAAAGGCCTGATTTCAGGTGGATTTCCTTAATAGAGCTTACTGGCAATTCCTCTTTATTTAACACAAGATTGAATGACTTGATCAAGTAAATTATAGCTTTACAATGTCAGCCTGATTAATGTTTCAGTTTCAACATTGGAATTAATGGTAACAATTTTTTTTTTCGTAAAGCATGACCTCACACAAATGTCCATTTCGTTCTTCTTCAAAATGGGGTTGATGTAACTGTAAATTGAAAGAAAAGTTCCTAAAATATGAAATATCCTTCGGTACAGTCCCATTGATTCACTTCCAATTAATTCATTCCAATACATTTCTACCTAGAGGGCCAGTTAGTTAACAAAAATGTCAAAGTTAAAATATGTCTACATGCAAGCGTACAATTCAATATATGAAAATAAAGTTTTTCCTATATTAAATTACTAATCTAAAATTATTTAAATTAGAGCTTTTCTTCTTTCCTGAACAACTGCTTTGGAACACAACAAGCTCACAAACTCAGTACTTTGTCTCCATGTCCCTATAATTAGCTCTAAATTATAGGTGTTTTTGGTCTATTGCATTTTAAACCTCAGCCGCCTCGTTGAGTTTTCAGAAAATAAAATAACGCTCGTTCATTTTAAATGGTGTAGACACGAAAGTTAGTTTTGTTAGATTATAATTACAGATTACATTGCATTTAGCTGTCGCTTTTATCCAAAGTGACTTACAATTATACTGTAAGTGCATTCGACCAAGAAGATACAAACTTGAAGAAAACAGCATCATGTGCATTAGGTTTCATAGAGCCAAAACATTTCAAGTGCTACTCAACTAGCTTTGGATAAGCCAGTCCTTTATATAAGTGCTTTTTTAGTATATAAATCATACTTGCCAACCCTACCGATTTTCGCGGGAGACTCCCGATTTCATTGCCCTCTCCCGGTTTCCTCTCGGGGTTATATTTCTCCCGATTTCTGACAAAATCAGATTTACTCAGGACTGTTTCCACTCGGACTTTAATGCAGCTACACCATTGTTTTGTTTCCATGGTAGCACGTCTCTTTAGTAGCGCGCGCAACTGAAAGTCTGAGAGGGTGAGGAAGATATATCACAGAAAACAGAACAAGAATCGACAACTCTACCCTCTGCTCACTCCTTTCCAGCCCACACATATGCTCCATCAAGGATGGTGCTTCAGGCCGCAAGGCAGTGCACTGACAACTACAATAAGCATGTTAATCTAATACAGCTCCGGCGATCCACTAGCACAGCCCCCCCACATGTGTGAGGGTAAGGATCAAAGAAAATCACCGGGATTTTCATTCGGCAGAGAAGGCCAGATGGGCAGGCTTATTCTAAGATCTATGATGATTTTATCTGACTTTCAACACTCTGAAAAGATTATTTTCCAAGTAAAAGTGATGGGATTTTGAGATTATGTACATAAAGACTATGTCCTGCTGTTTACTTCTTGGAAAACGTTGCTGTGGTGTAATGAATGTAAGTTGTCTCCTTCAGTAACATGTGCTTCAGCTGAACGGAGACAACAGATGTTCCTCTGATTTCTCGCTGAGGTGTTCACACATCCACCAGCAGGTGCGACACACTTGAACCTATTCATAACTCTGACGAACAAACCCAAAGAGCACTTCCCACACAGCAACACATGCGATTAAATGCGGGCCAGAGGTGGCCTACAGATAGCAGGCATTACTCTCACTAATAAGCCCTGTCAAAGAGGGGACAGCACACATCCGTCAGCGATAACAGAGCCGTCTGCCGTAACCGTCTAAAACACGCAGGGCTAACCTGTTAACACTAAGGGGGAAATAAATGGGATTTCAAACTAAAAGTTTCTCACAGTTACTGCTGGTTAAAAGGCTGTTGATTTGAGTCAAATGTTCTACACTCAAACTCTTTAGATTGTGAGTACAGAAACATTGAGTTTTATTCACACTCCAAATGCTCAATATTCACTTATATTTCAGAAAATGGAGATGCTAGTCTGTATGCAGTGAAAACACGTTTCATTACAGAATGTATTACGGAATGTAATGAAACGTGTTTGAACCATCATCATTAAATGATTTCCCAAATTTAAATCATTTCCAAGATTGGGTTAAATAAAGTATCTATCTATCTATCTATCTATCTATCTATCTATCTATCTATCTATCTATCTATCTATCTATCTATCATTATTACAGTGATTTTAAGACCTTAAATCCTTAGGCGATTTCTTAATGAGGATAAAAGATTGTGACAGATCAAATGTAAATATTAATAATTATAAATAACCTGTCCAAAAGTGTAATGTGTTTATAAGCCAGGAAAATGTGTCCTTTTGTATGATTACAAATATGTTATAATCATTTATTAATACTATCTATACGTCAGTTATGGATACTTTATAAGTTAAATTACACTTAAAACAGTCTTTGTAAATGTGTACAACTATGTATTGTGTGTAGTATGTTATTAGGAAAGTGAATGTATAAAGTGTTACACATAAGATCTAATGATGCTCAGATACACATGCACAAGAAACAGGCTATGAAGAGGGAAATAATCATCCGAAACGAAATATAAAACAATGTAAGAATACAAAATCAAAGCAATATACTAAACCTTGTCTATACATGATTTGTGCATTATGCAAACACATGTATAGAAAAGAATGCTACATTTACATGTGAATCCTTAAACCTCCCTTTCATCAACCATTCTGTATTTAAATGCCCTGTTTACATGATCCAAAATAAAGAAACTGTGAGTAGCATGGTTGAGGATCACAAGAGATGTCAGTGTTTGTTTTATTTTATTATGGAGATGGAATACATGAGAGCTTGTTCGATATACTCTTCTGTATTTACTTAAATCTGTAATCATCAAAGGACATTTCCAACACGCCGTCGCTTAAGACTTCAAAACAAAAAAGCCGAAAGAAACTTTTCTGAGGTAAACATTATCAGAATCACGGTTATACTAAGCTTCATCAAGCTCCTCCCCCAAACTCCACCTCTACCATTTCTCCCCCCATCTCCCTAGACCTCCTGACTCCTCCTCCCCAGCGCCGCCTCTCCCAGTTCAACCTGGTTACCCCACTTGAAATACTCCATCTGATCGGTTCCTCAAATCCCACAACCTGCTCCCTTGACCCTCTACCCACTCCTCTCCTGGAGTCCTGCCTCCCTGTCCTCTGCCCCTATCTTGCTAACCTTTTAAACTCCTCGCTGTCCCATGGAACCGTCCCCTCTGCCTTCAAAAAAAACAACAACATCCTGCTCACCCGACTCAGGGACATTGGTATTGAAGGTATTGCACTCAGATGGCTCCAGTCCTACCTCACTGAACGATCCCACTTCATCTCCCTCCCCAACCACTCCTCTGCCACAGCTTCAGTCACCCAAGGCGTTCCCAAGGATCAGTACTTGGCCCCCTCCTCTTCATCATTTACATCCTCCCCCTCGGTCAGATACACCATCACTTCAATCTCGACGTCCACTGCTATGCTGATGACACTCAGATCTACCTCAGTACCAAATCCCTCCATAACCCACCCCATTCCTGTCTGACAGCTATTAAAACTTGGATGCAACATAACCTCCTGAAACTGAACAGCAACAAAACAGAACTCCTCCTAATCGGCTCCAAATCCACCCTCAGCAAGGTCACTAACATAACTCTCACCATCGATGGCACCATTGTTTCCCCCTCCAATCAGGCACGCAACCTTGGCGTAATCTTTGACCCCACCCTCTCCCTCGAACCTCACATCCACCAAACAGTCAAAACCTCATTTTTCCACCTCCGCAATATTGCAAAAATCCTACCCTCTCTCACCTGCCCCGCAGCCGAACGACTAATCCATGCCTTCATTTCCTCCCGCCTTGACTACTGCAACTCACTTCTTTACGGCATCAGTACTATCCATTCCCACATCCACACTCTGCAGCTTTGGGGACAGAGCCTTCTCAGTGGCAGCTCCTAGGCTCTAGAATTCCCTCCCCCAAGATATCCGTGACTCTGAGTCCCTCACAGTTTTTCAGTCCCGCCTCAAAACACATATTTTCAGCCCCCCCCCTCTCAATCAACTTCCTCTTGACTGCCTTTTTAGTTTTTACTTACTTGTTTTCCTGTCCTTGTTTGTCTACCCTCCCTCATACTGTAAAGCATCTTTGAGTTGTGAAAAGCACTATATAAATAAAATGCATTATTATTATTATTATTATCAGCAAATACTACTACACGCATGATGCGGCGATGCGCACGGCTGATATTTTGATGGATATTGAGTTGTAAATATCAGCTTCAGACTGAGACTGTCTTGTTCTGTCAATAATGGTGCTCATATATTTCTTCCTTGGGCATGCTTTAGTGGTTGGATCTATAAAGGCAATCATCAATCATGCTGCTGATATATACGAATCATAATATATGAATCATTTATGAGTATCAGAGCTTTAATTCAGCGTCAATGCGATTTCTTTGGGGCCAGATGCTGATCTTTAGGCTGATAGAGGTGACAAGTGCCATGGTCCTAATGGTCAATATCCTGACAGGCCGTCTGCTAATGGCCGCTGTATCCTTCATCCAGATAACTTACATGCTTTGAACTACACGCCAGAGGCAATTAAAGGACTGTTATTTCATCCTATGTGTCTGCCAGAAATACATCTCAGTGCCTCAGGAGGACACATTATAGGCACGTATGGGTTAGATAAGTGTGAGTCATCATCTCATTTCATGCAATTTCCAGAAGAAGATCATGACAGCAACATGATCCCTTTAACAACAATCGTTATTGTGGCGAAGTGTTTAAGGGAGCAGTCACAATGTTTTCATCCCCTCGGGGAAAGTCAGCTCTGCGAGATTGAAGGTGCAGCATCTCCAGGGTCTTTATTAACCTTCTGGGTCAACTCGAATGGAAAGAACTATCTTAGGGGGATTAAAAACTATTAGAGATTAGGAATCGAATTTCCAGGTTGGGCTGATGTATAGTTCGATTTTTTTGAATGTTTTTGCAACAAACTACACTCTTTTTCCAAGAAAAACAACCAAACAAAAGCACAAAATAAGGTAAAACACTAAACTAAGTAAGTAAAACATTGATATATCGTATAAAAGAGTAACAAAATAAGATAAACTGAAACGTGCGACATATGCGATCAAATTGACGCGGAATAAAAACAATAAAAGTCAGAATAACCTAATAGGGGTTGTGTCCGGTTCCAAATCACAATATTAAAGACTGCAGCTCAAAAATACCATATCTTTGACTCCATTTTCACTTTGGCTATGGTTTTGCTCGCGTCTGCATTCGTGCAGAGGAGGAATTGTTTGTTTTTTATCTAGAACGTTTACTGTAAGTGCATGGTCTTTCATCTGTGCTCAGAGGACTAAAGAAGTGACCCCACAATATAACATTACGTGTGTGAAGCATATATGAAATCTCCAAATGTCATTTACATGTTTTTTTTATCCCCTTTCACTCCCCTTAATGTGTCGCCCACCAAATGTGCCGCAGCCTGCAGCTAAAGTGTCAAAGCTGCATGTTAAAACTGTCGTGTGTGTCAAATAATGTTCCTTGCACCAGCATTGAACTTGGCAAGAAAGAGAAGATTAATGCCTTTCCTTATTGTTGTGGCACTATCTGTCTGTGTATATTATCGTTGTGCCACACAAAGTCACAGTAAAGTATACAAGATAAGTAGCTGAATGTTGATGGATTTTTCATTCCAAGAGTTCTGGCAGGATTTTTTTTTTTTTTTTTTAAACAAATCAATCAGAAACAGAAGCCGAAAAACAGAGAGAGGCTGAGACTGGGAATTTAGAAATGACTTTTGCTTCATTTCACATTGTAGTTCTTTTATAATATTTATAGAAAGTGTGATATTGAAGGTTTATGTGCAGGAACTCTTTATTAAAATGAATCTTTATGAAATGTTGACTTGTAAGCTTTGCGTGCAGACAACTCTTACAACCCACTTTAGGGACACCGCATGAAAGAGAATGGAGAATATTGTTATGAAAATTCCTTTGTTGCTTTACTAAAGGAACATTTCTCTCCTGAATTTGCACAAAAACAAATCAAATAAACTAGAAAAAGCACTCAAATCCAATTAAACGAGATGCCGTCTGTATTTAAAGTCACTGGGTCAGATAACATGAAAAAAGAGACTATTCAAAAAGGAAACTGAGTGTTCATCACAAGTAAAAAGCACACAAATTCAATCAAAAGAGATGTGTGTGTGTGTGTGTGTGTGTGTGTGTGTGTGTGTGTGTGTGTGTGTGTGTGTGGTGTGTGTGTGTGTGTGTGTGTGTGTGTGTGTGTGTGTGTGTGTGTGTGTGTGTGTGTGTGTGTGTGTGTGTGTGTGTGTGTGTGTGTGTGTGTGTGTGTGTGTGTGTGTGTGTTACTTGTCCATACAATGCTGCATTGATTTGGAGTCTTTGGGTCACATGACATGAAAGTTATTGAAAGGTATGAGACTTTAAAAAAAAAAACGACTGCTTCACAGAGAATTAAAAAAAATACACACAAATCCTACGAGGAATGTCCTACTTTTTGAGTGTAGCTAAACAATGCTGCATTGATTTAGAGTCATAAAGTCACATGATATGGACACTATTGAAGATTATCAAAGAGTTTTCAATAAAAAAAACTGCTGGTCTTTTATATACTTACTCATTTAAAATAGAATGTTGAGTAAAATCCATTATTTGTCCTGCTTATACAAGCGTCAACAAGTGCATCTTGAATTAACGTTAATTAACCGTAAAGTTCCTAGGTACAAATATTTAGTATCAATATACAAGTTTGTCTTGAAACATGGTTTAATTTTGTTAAGTTAAATTTGTAAAACTTAAAAACCAATGGTTTTCCATCTGCTTCAATACACTGAAAAAAATAGCTATTTGTGGTCAAAACACGATTTAAAATCAACGAATCTCTCCATGTCGAGACTGACACTCCAATAAAAGTATAATATTCAACAAACTAAAGTTTTGCTCTGAGGGCTGCACCTCAAATCAAGACGTTTTTGTAGGATTGATTTTCTGTCTTTGAAGTGCCAAATAAGAGAAAAAGCCTAATTATTCCATTACACAAATCTGAATCATTCAGAGCGTGGCTGATTTGCCCAGTGATTGTAAATGGTTTCACCAGACAAATAACTCCATCATCAGAGCATTATTTATTAGTTTCCGATGAGAAATTCCTCACATATGGACAGAAGCACAACCTCCAAAGCTGATTTACTAACTACAATTGCTTTGTTGTGTACACTGTGCTTTTATCTTTGCTGCTCAGAGGTGAAGGGCAGCAAACAGAAACATATTATTTACTGTTCTCCATCCCTTAAGGCTCTTCCAGGACATAACAAGGGAAACCCATCACTTGAAAATCCATTTTCAAAGTCAAATAATTTGTTCCACAGCACAAACAGGGAAGATGGCTCATATCAGATCAATAAACGGGCTTTCTCTTTCCACTCTTTTTAATCATCTCCTCACTATCCTGCACTTCCTTAGGCTCGATGGGATCCCAGTCGGCCGCTGTCAGTTATGTCATGTCCGCTCATTTGGAAGTGATTGAAGCTGACATCCTAGGTGTTCTATCTAGACCAATTGCCCTTTCCCTCGCACAGCGGAGAGGAAAAACAAATGGCTGCAGGAGGAAGTTTGATTATCTGATCAAACTGATAAGATAACTGCAATTCTCATCAAGCAACCTGAGGTCCATCCAATGCCTAATTTCCCATGAGGCTTCAGGAGTTATCGAAAGGTTAATCAGAAGCGTTTTTGTCTCAAATGATGAAGAAGAACGGATGCTTTGATGATAATTAATAACCCAATTACACATAATCAGGCAACCTTTGACAGGGGGGCTTTTGAAAGCAATGATGGGCTAATTTCAAATCAACCACACTTGTATACTGATGGTTTATTTTGAATAGCTACAAAAACAAGAGTTTATCAGAGCTTTTTTTGTTTAAAATATCTGTCTGCTTCTCATCAAAAGACGCATGATAGCCATGTGACAATAGAAGTAAAAAACACCTGTAAGCAGTGGTGTCAAGTAACTAGTACATTTACTCAAGAACTGTTAATACTGAAGATGTTAAGGTACTACTTTCCTTGAGTATTATAATTTGTTGCTACTTTGTACTTCTATTCCACAAAAATTCCGAGGTAAAACGTGTACATTTACTCCTCTACATTTATTTATTACATTTAGTTAGCAGATTTAGATTAATGATGTGAAATATACTCAATAATTAAAGGTGGGGTAGGTAAGTTTGAGAAACCGGCTCGAAATACACTTTTTGTTATATTCCATGGAATGCTCTTAACATCCCGATAGCAATGAATATCTTAAGTGCTTTGACAACAAATCCATAAAAAAATGTAATCTGTGGAAGCCGTGGTACTGTAAAAAGCACGACCAATCATTTTTGCCGGCCCGGCTAAAATAACTGGATGGCCTACCTGTCTGTCAGCCTTCCATCTGTGCACAAACTTATCTCGTGCCCTCATTGGTCATGTGCGCGTTCATGTGTGTTGAAGGAGGGGCTCTGTAAGGAAGTGGCAGATTTTTTCCGGTCGTGTATTTTCAAATTCGAGTGTACTCAAGCTGGTTTCTCCAAAATTACCTACCCCACCTTTAAATAAAAGCTACCGAGCAGTACATAAAATAATAAAAATGTGTTCAACCTTTTCGAGCTTGATAAACATATCAATATATCAATATAATGAAAACAGATAATATACAGTATTCTTTTGAAATTGCATAGCGAGTACTTTTGGTACTTTAAGTATATTTTGATGGCAAAATGTTTTTTCTTTTACTTGAGTAACATTTTGATTGCAGGACTTTTTTTCGTACCAGAGTTTTCCTACACTCTGGTTCTTCTACATGGAAGCGTCAGCATGTTTTGTGTGTGTGTGCACTGGGTGAGAAGCTATCACTGGAGTTAATGGTCCAGAATGTTTGGGTTCCTCATTAAACGTGAACCAGCTCCATCCATCCATCCATCTTCTCCCGCTTATCCGTGGTCGGGTCGCGGGGGTAGCAGTTCCAGCAGAGAGCCCCAAACTTCCTTTTCCCTGGCGACATCAACCAGCTCTGACTGGGGGATCCCAAGGCGCTCCCAGGCCAGCGAAGAGATATAATCCCTCCACCTGGTCCTAGGTCTACCCCTTGGTCTCTTCCCAGCTGGACGTGCCTGGAACACCTCCCTAGGGAGGCGCCCAGGTGGCATCCTAACTAGGTGCCCGAACCACCTCAACTGGCTCCTTTCGACGCAAAGGAGGAGCTCCTAAGGAATATAATAATAATAATAATAATAATAATAATAATAATAATAATAATAATAATAATACATTTGATTTATATAGCACACGTTAAAAACGTCATCTCAAGGTGCTTCACAAAGCTAGGAGAAAATAATAAAACAAATCAAATACAAATATATCTAAGGAGCATATTAAATAAAAGATGTTAATATAAAAAAGAAAAAGGTTAAGAGCATAAAAGGTTAATATAAAATAAATAAATAAAGTAAAGGACAGTCAGTAAAATGCGGTGCGGAACAGGTGGGTCTTGATTCATTTCCTAAAAACTGAGAGGTCCGTATGTTCTCTGGCAACCCAGTCTCATGGCATTTCGTGTTCACCAACACGATTTTTAATCTATTGATTCGTGTTCACCAACACGATTTTCCCAGTTGTTTTCGTGTTGCACAGCACGATTTTAAAAGCAATGTATTTCTACTGATAATGTGTTTCATGCCTGCAGCAGGTCGGGTTGTGGAAGACCGGAAGCTGTGTGGTTCATAAAAACATGTTCTTACTCAATATCAAGCCACTATTATTGCTTTTATTTTAAATCGTATCATTTCTGACTTTTGTTCTATGAGGAAAATAAATGGGGCTCAGAGCCTCAGAATACTGAAATCTGTATTTTTTTAATCTTTTTTTCCTTCTAATTTGTTATTCTTTTCAAAATAACACACTGTTATTTACTCACCAATAACACACAATTATCCTTGCTTTTATTTATTGGTTTAATTCCATAATCTCGGGCTTTTTTGTGTTGTGCAACAAGAAAAAAAGGGGAAATTCGTGTTGGTGAACACGAATTAATAGATTAAAAATCGTGTTGGTGAACACGAAATGCCATGAGACTGGGTTGTCTCTGGAAGCTGATTCCACAGACGTGGACCCAGGGAGGAGAAAGCACGGTCTCCCATGCTGACCAGTTTTGTCCGCGGAACAGCCAAGAGATTGGAGCTGGCTGACCTGAGCGTGCTGCAGAAACTCTCCTCTACTCTTTCATCCTCTCTGGACTCTCTCTGTCCTCTCACATCTCGGCAGGCTCGTCAGTCCCCTCCTGCTCCCTGGCTAAATGACGCACTGCGTGCTAATAGAACCATCCTTCGGGCAGCAGAGCGGAAACGGTCGAAATCCAAACACCATGACGACCTCCTAACCTATCAGGCTCTCCTCTGCTCTTTCTCTGCTTCGATCTCTCAGGCAAAAAGCACTTTCTTTCAAGATAAGATCCAATCTTCCTATTCCAATCCCAAAAAACTATTTTCCATCTTTTCCACCCTCTCGGACCCCCCCAAAGCCCCTTCCCCCTCCTCCCTTCTGTCAAGCGACTTTGTTACCTACTTTGAAAAAAAGGTTGATGATATTGGCTCTTCTTTTTCTGACTCACCTTTACTCACCAGACCCTCCCTTCAGTCACACACTAACCTCCTTCTCCCCTCTCTCTCCAATGCCCTTTCACACCAGCGCTTTTTCAGCTCCGGCTCGGAGCTGGAGCCTGAAAAGCGCCGGTTTTTCCTGTTCACACCGCAGCGGCGCTGGCTCTTAGCTCCGGAATCGGGTTCACTTCCAGCTCCAAAAAATTGTCGGTCTAGAGGCAAGAGCTTCGGAGCTAAGAGGTGGCGTCGCTTACGTCTCTCTTACGTCAAGGCGTGCAGGAAACTAAACCCACCTCCCCTGAACATGGGTCGACTGTTATGCCTGCCTACAAGCAGTGTGCTTATAAACACACTTTATAAAGTCAGGCAACACTAACCAGGCTTCGTGTGATTCTGTTTATTTTTACCTTACTTTGACCATCCGTTCACTGTTATCGATCATTGTGGAGAGAGGCAGACGTGTTGTTTTGTATTATTGCAGCTATCGGATGCAAGTAGTCAGTTTAGCTTCGGTTGCTATGCTAACATCACCTGTTTTATACCAGAGAAACTTTCATAACAGCGTTGTGATACCAAACAGCGTCAATTCAGACTGACACACATTCACTTAGGCTAAGGGGAACTGGGGATATGCATCAGCTGCTTGTGTGAGTCGGACAGTGAATACTTTAGAGCGGCCGCTGCAGTGTGAGCTAACCGGGAGCTAACGGGAGAATAAACTCCTGTAGAAGAGCAGCCAGCACTGCAGCGGTCGGTAAATGCTGCAGAAACACATTAATAAACAATGAACCACGGCACTCTGGAGCAATGTATAAGGTTGGAGAAGTCGTTATTCAATTTATTCTGGCTTCGTGTGATTAAAAGCAACACGATCATCGACCCGACGCAGTTCCCCGTTGTTGTTGTTGTTGTTGTGAGCGCCGTAATGGCTGCCGTTGGGGAGCAAATCAGCGATGTAAACGGTGATGTCATGACGCAGCAGGGGCAGCTCTGGAGCGACAGTGGGCGGTGTGAACAGAGCGGGAGCAGAAAAGGGAAACCGGAGCTGAATCAGAAAAGCTCCCGCTCGGAGCTAGAAAGGGAAAAGCACTGGTGTGAAAGCCGCACAAGAGAGGTTCTTACCCTCATTACTTAGCCTGTCCTCTGGACCCTATCCCTTCAAACCTCCTTCAGACTATCGCTCCTGATATTCTACCGTTTCTCACCCATTTCATCAACACTTCTGGTCACTTTCCAAAAAGTCTCAAGGAGGCAAGAGTAAACCCTCTCCTAAAGAAACCCACTCTCAACCCGTCTGATGTTATAAACTACAGGCCTGTCTCTCTCCTCCCGTTCCTTTCTAAAACACCTAAAACGCGCTGTCTTTAAACAACTCTCCTGTTATCTCCATCAGAACAACCTTCTGGATCCGCACCAGTCTGGTTTCAAGGCAGGTCACTCCACAGAAACTGCTCTCCTTGCTGTCTCTGAGGAACTTCACACTGCTAAAGCATTCTCCCTCTCCTCTGTCATCATCCTTCTGGACCTGTCTGCTGCATTCGACACGGTGAACCATCAGATCCTCCGTTGCACTCTCCAAAAACTTGGAGTTTCAGGCTCTGCACTTTCCCTCCTCACCTCATACCTCAAAGACCGCACCTACAGGGTAACTTGGAGAGGGTCCGAGTCAGACCCTTGTCAATTAACTACAGGGGTCCCTCAGGGCCCTGTTATTGGTCCCCTCCTCTTCTCCTTGTACACAAACTCGCTCGGATCAGTCATTAGCCCGTATGGTTTTTCATACCACTGCTACGCTGATGACACCCAACTAATTATGTCCTTTCCCCGCTCAGAGACCCAGGTCGTCGCACGCATCTCTGCTTGTCTAGCTGACATCTCTCAGTGGATGTCTTCTCATCACCTCAAGCTCAACCTTGACAAGACTGAACTGCTTTTCCTTCCGGGAAAAGATTGTCCCACTCTTAACCTAACAATCAACATCGGAACCTCTGTTGTTTCCCCGACTCAGACGGCAAGGAATCTGGGTGTGATCCTAGATAACAAACTGTTCTTCACTGCAAACATCGCTGCTACTAACCACTGCTGCAGATACACACTTTACAACATCAGGAGGATACATCCCCAGCTGTCCCAGAAAGCAACGCAGGTTCTGGTCCAGGCTCTCGTAATCTCAGGCCTAGACTACTGCAACTCCCTCCTGGCTAGTCTACCTGCATGTGCCATCCGACCTCTGCAGCTCATCCAGAATGCAGCGGCTCGTCTGGTCTTCAACCTTCCTAAATGTTCCCACACCACTCCGCTCCTCCGCTCCCTTCACTGGCTTCCAGTAATTGCTAGAATCCACTTCAAAACAATGGTACTTGCGTACCATGCTGCGAATGGATCTGGCCCTTCCTACATCCAGGACATGGTTAAACTGTACATCCCAGCGCGTGCACTTCGCTCTGCATCAGCCAAATGGCTCGCTGCACCCTTGTTGCGAGGGGGACCCAAGTTCCCATCAGCAAAAACACGTGGGTTTGCTATCCTGGCTCCAAAATGGTGGAATCAGCTCCCCATTGAAATCAGGACAGCAGATAGCTTACACATCTTCCGGCGCAAACTGAAAACTCATCTCTTTCGACTCCACTTCGAGCGATAGAATGACTAACAAAGAACTGCTAACAGAGCACTTATATACTAATAAAGGACTGGCTTATCTAAAGCCAGTTGAGTAGCACTTGATATGTTTGGCTCTATGAAACCTGATGTACTTATATGATTATGTTTTCTTCAAGGTTGTATCATCCTGGTCGAATGTACTTATTGTAAGTCGCTTTGGATAAAAGTGTCAGCTAAATGCAATGTAATGTAATGTAATGAGTTATGTGAGTGTTTTCTGGTTAGCAGTTCCTGCAGGTAGGTGGGGCCAATGTGGTTAATGGCGTTGAGGACCATTATGAGGACTTTATAGTTAATCCGGTGGGTAACACGGAATGAATACAAAGTCATTGCTTCGTGAAGTAATTAATTACATTTCGAAATGGCTACAGGCTTAATCAATTGGTTATCTTTTTCTTCAAGGTGGTTAATATTTTAGAAGGTCCAACCCCTAAAGGCCCTGACACACCAACCCAATTTTGGGAGTCAGAGGCCGTCAGAGGCTGTCGGGCATTCGCGGCGCCGTAGTCAGGTTGGTGTGTCCCGCACCGTCGACCGTGACACGCCTTATTTGGACTGCCAGACCCGATGCATGGCCGATTCAACATGTTGAATCGGCCATGCATCGGGTCTGGCAGTCGGACCAAATAATCACTCTGATTGGCTGTTCAGCTAGCAAATCAGTGCATGAGAAGCGAAGCGGAAGTGAGGGACGTAAACAAACGATTTAAGAAGGCACACACAGACTGCTATTCATTTTCATCTCATCATGGCGATCTGGAATGATGCAAACGAAGACCTGCTCATCACCTTGATCCAGGAGAGGCCAGCTCTGTATGATATTACGGAGAAAAGATACTCTTCTTCTTCTCTGTCTTCCGGTTGTTGCCTCTTTTGAATGACGAATACACACTACCGCCGCCTGCTGGTAAGGAGAGTTATTGCCACTCACGCACTGAAGTCGGTGCGGTGTGTTCCCGTGCGACACATGGCCAAAACGCAGGAGAACACGGCCAGGCAACAGCCGACTTCAGCGTCGGCTAGTCCTCTGGTGACTGCTTGGTGTGTCAGGGCCTTAATAGCACACTCTGTTCCTCCATCACAGCAGGGAGGCGAGTGAGTGTGAAATCTCTCCTAAAACTCCTCTCTTCTGTCTGTGCCTACTATATAATGAAGTTTTCTCACAAGCTAAAAACATAATTAAACTGGACCCCTGCTGCTTCCTCAATTTGCCGTGAGGGATCATTTGCAAATTAAATTCGTTTTTTAAGCTTTTCATCAAAGGTGGCATTCAATCTGCGAGAAAGACATTACACAACGTAACATTACTAGACATGAACATTTGTCACATTGAAGTTTGTACTGTACTGCATATACCTTGCAATTTCCATCTCTGTTATAGCTTTCCAACATGTAATCCCAACAAGACTGCAATTACAAACTGTGAAGACCACTGAGACAAATGTAACATTTGTGATATTGGGCTATATAACTAAACATTGATTGATTGATTGATTGATTGATTGATTGATTGATTGATTGAATTACGTCTTTCCTTTATGTCAATTGTCCCAGACGAGCCTGCCTGCATGTTCGACTTGATTGAAAGAAAATGCTTTAGGATTGATTTAAATCACAAACAGAGCCTGCATAGATAGAGATTGAAGGATAATATTGATGCGACTCACAAGCCTGGAAATGACTTGGGACAAAACACAACCCATCACAGTCAAGAGACATGCCTGATATAGCACATCAAAGCAAAGCTCATCAAACAGATTCAACTGACAGAAAGGACTCCGAATCACAAAGACAACAGCATATCAAAGATAGTCAGCCTGATTACAGATATCAAAGATGGAATTAGAGTGCCATTAGAGATATTTCCATGCTGATAAAACGTGGGTAGAATAGCAAGTAAAAATCATGGTAAGTCAACTTTGATGAGATGTACTGATGTCAGAAATACTGTTAGAGTTTGATCAATTTCGAAGACGTTTATTATTAAAACATTCCATGACAGAATACTTCAATAGGATTCAACTCTCTCTACCCCATTAAATTCATATTTTAGAATTTGTGAAATATGCTTATTCACATTCTTTTGCGAGTTAGATGAAAAGATCCATACATCTCTTGGCCATTAACACAGTATGAAGCTAAAGATAAGCTATTGTTAGCCTAGCTTAGCATAATGACTAACAAAGAGTCTATGACACAAATCAAATTGTCATTGTGGTACAAGCAATAATCAAAATAGTCATTAGGTTGGTACAAACTCAATTTCCTGATGTGCTAATTTAAATTTGTTGTTGTTGTGCTTCTTTTCGCATTAACTTGATGATCTCTTCATATTGCATTTGCTTTTTTTGTATTATCAGACAGGGTTTAATGGGATTTTGCCTAATACATGATGCAATATAATATAATTTTTTCTCATCTCACTTGTGGTATGGACTCAAATGAAAGGCATTTTTGATTGACACTTTCTCAATGCGAGTTATGAATGCTACTTTATTATTATTATTCTGCTTTGTGTTTCCCTCTAACTTTTTCCAATTTATTTCCGCGCACATACACACACACACAGATTGGATAATGGCCTTAGAATTTCTCCTGGGCTGCTGTATAAAAGCATGGTAGAGTAGCTGTAGCTATGAAGATCTCATTAAAGTTAGGACTATTCTCCTCGTCTTTTTGTATGGCCCATACCGAACAGAGCAGTAAAATTAGTGAGTGGATATAATAATTCCAACAGTCCAACTCTAAGTTCGACAGTGTGCTCAGTAAAACGGACAGTCGTCACATCAGATCTGCTCTGACAGCTTCTCACACTTTCCCAGGTGAGCTGAATTTATTACAGGCTGGATTTGGCTCAACACTCAAATGTGTTACTGTTTGCTCATGATGCCATACTAGCAAAGACAAACAGATTTTTGCAAATAAACAGACATCAGTCATTTTTCAGTGACTGCATGTCGATCCGTTTTCAAGCCAAACGTTTGGAATGGAAAATGGAATGTGCAGTATACTGAACAACACTAGAGCTATGCTAATGGCTATATGAGACCACACTGGTATTTGTATTTTCAGTCACATGCTACAATTAAGATTTTCAGCTTAAAACAAGTGTTTTTTTAAATGATTGTTTATTAGTACCTTGGCAGTACCCTCTCCAGCTACCAGTCGACACGCCATATTTTTGTTCTTTTGGGACTTGAACTAGCAACCCTTCAGTTCCCAAGCCAAGTCCCTATAGCTCCTGCCGCCCATATAGCATAAAATAAATGTCTATCTCCTAGTGGCACTTCAGCAAAAGTCAATCACCAACTCAGCAGATCACTAAATGAACAAGGATACAACCTCTGGGAACATTGAATGTCTGTAGAAAATGTCATGCAATCACAGTTTAGACCAACCAATCAACCAACAGCTATTTCCATCGCTATATGGCTACACATTGAAACACACACAACATAATTCTAGATCAGTTGTTTTCCATTGTCCAGACTACATCTTGGCCGTTACAAAAATTATCAAATTGTTTTCTTTTTGATGATATTATCTTGCTACCATGTCTGTGGAGTGTCAGGTGAAAACTTTAAAAAGGCTTAGCTCATGGAAAAATGCTTTTTTCTCAGCACAGCACTTTTCTCATGGAACAAGGAACAACTCAAGAATATCATCTTTTAACTGTATATAAATTATTTCACCCTGAATAATAAAAGTTTAAGTTGTAGAGGTATAGGCAGAGAAAAGTATATAACAGAGAGGAGAGTGTAGTGATGCTCCAAATCGATGCCTAAATTATGAATATACTTCTAGGGAATTAAGCAATTATATAACGTGTCTGTTTGAGAAGACAAAATACTGCTTATATAACGTATGTGGTAACTGCCTTGAGACAAGTGCACATACTAGCATCCAAGGGGACACTTAATTCCATTATTTTTATATTTTTGTACAAGATTGAGGCGTTTCTTTGGGCAGAATGCATTATATTAGTCACACTTTGCATACCGTCACCACTAGAAACCACTCAGTGGGCAGAAATCTTGGCTGCTTCCCACGTCCTCTGTTTCACAAAGAGCATACTTTACATTTATACAGCTCCTTGAAGTGTTAGCTCATGCTAATTACAAAAATGTGTTGTGTGTCATGCTAGAAACATACTGTATATCTGACCTTTATATCAATGTTCAGAGCTTTGTGTTTGAACATGCAAAACATATCTTGTCTAATAGCATAATTGTGTAAGTGTCTTCTCTTCTCAACACTTCAAATAAGAGATAGATAGGTAGCATCCTATTCTTCTGGGGTTTCTTTATGCATGCACTTCATAGATAAAGGTGGGACCAAGTCATTGTTTTGCAAGTCCGAGTCAAGTCTCAAGTCTTTGCGCTCAAGTCCGAGTCAAGTCTCAAGTCAGGATGGGCAAGTTCAAGTCAAGTCCAAGTCCTAAACTTTGACAAAACGAGTCATAAACAAGTCATTATGTGCTTTTCACCAAATGTAATGACATCGATCAACAGAATAAAACTTAATAATCAAACCGCTCTTTATTAGTCACATTAATAATTTAATAATCAATTTTCTCTCTGCTGACAATAAATCCTGAGTGGTTACCAAAATAAAAAACCCTGCTCTGAAGGTTATTTTAATTTTACAAATCCTGCACTCAGCTTTGCTTTCTCCAATATCATTCAGATGCTGCTTCTTTTTTCGGTTTTCGCTAATTTCTTGACTTTTTCCGACGCGCTTGCATTTAAATCCGTCTCCCCGTCGCTCTGTGCAGCTGGCCTGTACCACTACACCTGCTGTGCCCCCCACCCTTCTTTCACATAATGGTATGATCCTATTGTGTCCTCGCATATGATTGGCCGCATGGTGGCCGAGCTAAATAAAGTCCCGCCCCTGCCTGCAAGGATTCTCAGCAAGAGTAGGAGCGGCTGAAGATTCTGCACACCCCAACGGGAGTCTGCTCTTCTAGCGGCATCTTGCGTTCGGCGTGTTGGAGACCTCTGAATTAAATGATCAAGTCACCTCAAGTCAGAAGGCTCAAGTCCGTCAAGTCCTGAGTCATTGGTGTTCAAGTCTGAGTCGCAAGTGTTTTGTGATTTTGTCAAGTCGAGTCTCAAGTCATCAAATTGGTGACTCGAGTGTGACTCGAGTCCAAGTCTTGTGACTCGAGTCCACACCTCCTGATATTAACCACTTGTTCATAATACATTTCATACTCATTTGGCAGCTATGAATAGAGCTAATTGAAAGGCCCAAGGCCAAGACGAGATTATTAACCACCTCGACTGCCTTCCAAACAAAAAAGAAGAAGGATTGGAGTATTGGACCAAATCATTTGGCTCCACTCTGACTGAGCTAAATGTCATTGATTTTACCTTAAATGACTCCATGGCTGACCAAAAAACAATCCAATTCAAAAGCATCTCAAAGAAAACTTCTTAATGATATTTTCAGGAACATGTTGGATACTTCCTGAATACAAATAGCCACATTCACCAATGTTAATCATCAACTTTTTCTCTGGGGAAGAAGCACAAACTCTAACTCTACAATTGGGATTATTCCGTAAATACAAATATGTAGAATAAAACAGTTAGAAACCGCAACGACAAAGATCTTGTATGACATTTGAGTTCTGTATCCAGCAGAGTAGAATCATGCCTCAAGAAATAAAATAGCCTAATAATATATAAAAATCCAAAAAAACACCTTTTTTTACCTTTTATGAATCACCGTGACTCACTGTGAAGGATACAAACAAATCTAAACAAACAACTCAATAATTATGACTTAAGACTGCTGGATGCAGTGACACTGCAACAACAACTTTTTCCACTCCATCACCTTCACCCAGACTCCCTGCCTGCTGTCTTTAGAATAATGAATTAACCTATTTACCCTCATGAGTAAAATTAAATGGAGGTTAATTGATTCAAACAACAGAGAGAGCATAATCCTCTTCGGGGAACTTTAAAGGTGACAAATAATGTCTCCATTTATGCAATTTTTGGATTAAAACGATTAACTGCTACTTAAAGAGACTTGCTTAGATAGTGAAGAGCTTTGACGTAAAATAAATCATACTTTTATATAGATTATATATTTAAAAACTGCCTTTTAAACCATAGAAGTTTAAAGATATTGTGATATTCAGTTTAATGACCTGTTCCGTGTGTGTGTGGTGTGTGTGTGTGTGTGTGTGTGTGGTGTGTGTGTGTGTGTGTGTGTGTGTGTGTGTGTGGTGTGTGTGTGTGTGTGTGTGGTGTGTGTGTGTGTGTGTGTGTGTGTGTGTGTGTGTGTGTGTGTGTGTGTGTGTGTGTGTGTGTGTGTGTGTGTGTGTGTGTGTGTTTAATGATCTGCAACCCATAGACCTCCTGCTCCTTTTGTCATAGACAAACGGCTGAAAACAAAAGGGAAATGCCAATGGTGCTAGCTGTGAATTACCTTCTGTGCCGTGGGCGCTCAAGATGATGCAATGACTCAGGATGCAGAATAAGGATCATATTGTGTTCGAAGGCGGAAGAACTGTCTTTGCTGCCAGCATCAAGGAAAGGTGCACACTCTAGTTCCCTGAAGCCAAAAAACACAGTGAAAACTTTTGGTAAAATTCAGCTCGAGTCTGACTGACCTTAACAGTATAGTTAGTACAAGAACTTTTAACTGGTTATATAACCGTCTTAATGTGATACTGATGCCTTAATATTGTCTATTTTTATAATTGCTATATAAAGCTTGACATCAGTGCCACCATGTCAGATTTCAGAGAAATGCTACATAATCAGAATCGGTTTTATTACCAAGTACATTTACACATACGAGGAATTTGCTTTGGATTATGTGGTTCATATAGACACAGAAAGAAGTATATATCCTCCTGGGACCCAGCCCATTGAAAATGTCCACTACAGTGGACATTTTGTTAACATGCATTTCCTTTTACTCTTTTGAGCTACTCTATCAATCCCTGATGTACTGTACAGAGGACATCTTGGTCTTTCCAGTGATATGTCATTGCTTAAAATTGCATGCTGGGAATTATTCTTTCTTTCAGCCAAAATGGCTGGCATACCAAAAACAAAATGTTATAGAAGCAGGAGAAGTCAAATAGTGTTGAATAATTGTAATTTTTACCATGAAAATCATATATGTTCTTGTTTATTAATATGTGAGGGTCTATATAATTAGTTCTGAAAGCAATTAAATTAAAGTTTTTTAAAGTTTTCAAATAACAGCTCTTTTATAAATGTCCATCCTAGTGGACGTCAGGATCATCTTCATGGACTTAATTACTCAATATTGTTGCAGGAGACGGAACTGAAGCAGACATTTTCTGGACCAGATAGTTTAAGGGAGATGTTGAGCTCTCAGATGATGAGAGAGATGAGGATTTCACACCTGGGATAGAAGAGGGTCAAGAAGAAGAAGGGTGAAGATGCAGGATGCTCCATGAGCGCACAGATACAGACATAGAGACAGATAGGGACGAGCTGGAAAGACATGGCCCTCTGTGGGCCAAGAGTAGCACGTATGTCTTATTGTTGTTTTTATTTTAAGTGGAGCCATGAAAAATGAGAATTGTCTCAGGAATGCAAGCTTTGTTTCTATGAGCATGGTCAAATGGAGACCACAATCCATAAAACTAGTCCAGATGACGCTACAGCCCCGTGCTGACTGGAGTCCAATGAGGTACTTTCCCACTACATTGACTACAAAGTCTTTGAAGATCTGGAAAGATTCACCAAAAACCAAACTAGTTGTTTAGTGACCAAATAAACAGCAATGTTCAGATCAATTACTTTTTATGTTTAAATAAAGGTGAATGTATTATTGTATTAATATCACTCTATAACCATAATACGTTACATAGTCTATCTGTTAATTTTGGCTGTCTTTTCAAACTAAAATGGTCCCGACATCCTCTACAGTGGACATACTGTAACATTTTAAAATACAATTTAATTAAAAAAAGTCTAAATTGCAAGATGTTTTTTTTTTTAACCCTAAATAGGTAGGAAATTACACAAAAAAGGAAATTGGAAGACACTTCTTTCCTCGGGTCCCAGATATGTAGCAAAATAAAATATAAATAGTACTGTTATATAAGCTATTTAATAAACGATGTTAAGACTATTCTAACTAATAAATAATATTTAGACAAATATAATTATGTGAGACACTGAGTAGAGTCAGCTTAATAAAATATGTCAACTACCTAAAAGAGGCAATGTCTAGTGTGGAGAACGAAATGTGCTCATGCTAAGGCTACATTTGTATATAGAAATGTTAAATGGAGCCAATAAAAAAATGTATCACTTAAAACCTGTACCATACAGTTTAGAGGGGGCTTCACACTCGCAAAGCATATACTATCTTTCCTGAACAGATATATTAATGTTTAAAACATTTAATTAATATTTGTGCTAGCATAGTCAGTACATGTGGCTAGCATTCCTAATCTACTAACATGTTATTCCTGGTAATTTTTTCAGAGTGTGTTAAGTCAATACTTTATTTATAATATGTCCCATTCAATATAATTGTGTGGTTTTATGCTACTTAAATCATCCATGTTGGGTGCATTTTACCTTTTACCTGGTGGTCATGTTTCCCAAACTGCCAACAGGAAGAGGGAGCTTCCAAAGGGCTTCATAGGAGAGGGATCTCAGACTGTACCAAATTGAACAGAAAAGGGGGGTTTCAATGTTTTTCTGAGAATAGTCTATAGCAGCGCCATATAGACTTATCTATCTATATGGCGCTGGTCTTTAGGAACAGTCCCTAAACAATCTATTTTGGTAATATTATAAATTGGTTCAATTTATGCGCAGATCTGCTGGAGGCTTGCTGCTTGATAACCAATAGCCACCAGAGCCTAGCTTAACCTCTGTGTTTTTTTACTGAGAAAATTTGACCACATGTGATGAATAATAAATTGCAAATGACCAATAAACAATAAGTAGACAGACACCTATAACAGTAATACATTTATTTGTATGCAACGTGTAAAAGAGTTGCAATTATCTTGCATCCTCTGCAAAAGTACAGTGTCAGCATCTTAGAGCTGAAGTATTCAGTATGAAGGTAGATGTGGTGCAAAATGCGAGAGCGTGTAAAACACGACGCTGAAGTTGGCTTCCTATTCAAATCATCCGATTCGGTTAAGGGACATTTACAGCGCTGAGCAAACAATCCTCCGTGTTTGAACCTCTTAAATCGCTGCATAGCCGATTTATTTGGACTGGATTATCCTAGAGAGGCTAAAGATTCTTTATAACACAGTTTCAGATTTGTGAAACCTTCATTCTATTTGTGGAAAATACAAAAAGGGAGATTTCAGTGCTTTTTTCACATGTAGACCAATTAGACCAGGTCCTGATCTAAAACCACTAGACCTACACTCAAATCTGGACTGGATTATCCCAGAGGGTCTAAAGATTCTTTATAACACAGTTTCAGATTTGTGAAACCTTTATTCTATTTGTGAAAATACAAACAAGGAGATTTCAGTGCTTTTTTTTACATGTAGACCACATTAGACCAGGTCCTGATCTGAAACCACTAGATACACTCCTCAAATCGGGTAAGTATGGACAGCTAATTAAGGAAGAATAAAGTCTTTACTTCTCAAATTTTATAATTTTTTGTTGCAAATAAAAATTCAACAGATAAGTAGGTATACTTATATAAACTTACAGTAATATATTTACAGTTGCAGGCAAAACATTTCAACAGGAAATTAAATATAGTCTATAACTAGCATTGTTCAAGTTTATTTACAACAAGCTTTGTTTGCCTAATTACAGTATGTCATCTTGAGTACTAGGATTGCTTGGAATGTGAAAAACATTACAAGATTAGAAAATAACACTTTGGTAACAATGGTATGAGAAAGTTGGTTCACTGTCTTCTCTCTCAGAAAAATAATTGCTATTCATATTTTGCTTTAGGACAAAGCAGCAGAAGCTGTTCAAAGTGGATGAAAGACTGAAGGTTAGCCTTTTTCTTTATCTCATGAACCTGAATTCCTTTAACATCTCTTTCATTTTTTTGTTTGCTATGAAACAGTATTTAAGATACGAAAACTTTGTAGATAAAGAATTATCACCTAAATGAGGAGCATACACTTATTTTATTTATTCATTTGTTTAACAGGGACAGTGCACATTAATTAACATTCCTGTAATGTGCCAGAGTTAGCCAAGAGGCTATTTTTCATCTGTTGTCCCTGGACAGATTTGATAAGTGAACCTAAAACAATTTCATTTAAACAAGTAAATACAATCAAATTAAAACATGCAACATACATTACTGGAATACTTAAATAAATAAAAAGACAGAACAATAAAACAAAACAAAAGAACATGTTGTGACGACCCCTCCCCCCTTCTGCCTGTCTGTGCTCCCTGCCTTGCTGTCCTCTGGCAGGTACTGGGAGTGTCGTCCTGTTTGTGCCCGCCCATCTAGAGGCGGAGCCTCAAGAAGGCATAAAGGCTTGCCCAGCTGGGAGGTTCACTTTCTGATCCTGATCCTGGCCTGCTGCAGCAACCTCAGCCTTCCACCTGTGTTTGTATTTTCACAAATAGAATAAAGGTTTCACAAATCTGAAACTGTGTTATAAAGAATCGTTAGACTCTCTGGGATAATCCAGTCCAAATAAATCTGCTATGCAGCGATTTAAGAGGTTCAAACACGGAGGATGGTTCGCTCAGCGCTGTAAATTAAATGTCCCTTAACTTTCCCCTTAACTGCCGAATCGGATGCTCTGAATCAGAAGCCAACTTCAGCGTCGTGTGTAAAACCTGATGTGAGCACTTTCAGAAAAAAAATCTACACTTGTATAAAATATCCACGTAACTGTGAATCAAATGTACACTTGTATAAAAATATCCACGTTAGTAAAGCTAACCATATTGCTGCTGGGGATCTAAAAGTAATTCTTGACACTTCTGATATAGCTGGTTGTTTCATATACAATCTCTCTCCCGTGATCGAATAAGATGGATCCTTGAAAAAAACTAAGATATGAGACCATCTGGATTGAAGGAGGTCTTTTTTTTACTGCCCTAATGCAGCAGTATATCTTCAAGCAATCGCCTCTCTTGGTCCAATAGCTTACGAGGAACATGTTCCATTTATCCCATCCTTCATTTTATTCCTGAGAGATCTCTAATGAGCTGCAGCATTTTCCAAGTTGCTCTCTGTAAGGAGGCGAGTAAAGCCTTGAAACAGATTAATGGACGTAGAGGAACATTAAACCTTTACAGTCTCCCAGGCAGGCTTTACAGTCTTGCATGTGGGCTGAAAACACACCAAATGTATAGAATGCATGGGAGGTGACATATCACTAGTTAAAGTCAGACTTAAGCACTCACTGATTTTAGTTTCCCAGGTAAATCAAGAAAAACCAGCCTGTCCTCCTACAAAAAACGACCATATAGGTCGATTGTTCAGCAGCTAAATACGACCCAGAGACACGTTTTAAAGTGTAGCGCCTCTAGTGGTCGTGTAAGAAACAACATGCTCCTGTCGATTGCAAACGCTCCGGAGGGTCGATAATTCACAAATAACCCTCTCTGGAAAATCCTAAATTGTGGAATAGTTTGGCCATTAAAATGCTTTTTTATTAGATTTCTAGCGAGAAGTGTATATTGTACTTTTATAATCCACGTCCAGTGGATGTGTAGGATCTACAGTTTATAGATATACGAACATGATTTGAGGTCTCGCCAGGAGAACGTGTACTGTATATGGGGCAACTTCCATGTAAAGTTAGCGTGGGTGAAAACAGTATTTCCGGTCTCGAAGTTTTCATAATAAAACCGGAAGTATTCCCCACACTGTCAAATGATTACGCAGTGATATCTCCATTACTCATCCACTAAAAAACATCAGTTTATCCTTGTTAATTACACAATATTGATTGGTTTAAATTGTGTACAATGCTTTTGTGTTTTTAACCTTCGATTCGGAGAAACAAATTGTTTTTTCGGAGTTTAGACACTACAGAGTTTCCGAAGACACTACACTACCCAGAATCCCCAGCTATCGTTTGGGACTACAACATCCGCCTTGCTTTACAAACCCCGTGATTAGCCCTCAAGCTCTGTGATTGGATATTGGAGTGGCAGTGCGACAAGGTTACGCTGAGCGTCAAAGCTCTTTGAAATGGAATGGAACCACGCCAGACTATCCAAAACTGGACTTGGACGGGTCCAGCCCGGCCCTCCCCCCAGAATTACACTTGCTGGCTATTGTGTGTTTCGCAACATGTTCTATGGCACGTCTCTACTGGGAAATGTAGTTTTAAAAGACGTTTTCGTATTTCCCACAATTAGAAGTTGCCAGTATTAAACTGTATACATCCCTGGAGGTTTAGGGGACACGAAACACATTGGTGTTATCAAATTTAAAACATATAATTAATACATGGGTGAACATTGCTTGTGTCCATAATGGGCAGCATTAATACCACATGACAGCTGGTCTTATGTCTGTGTCTTATGGTCTTATGTCTGTTGTTAATTGATAAGCCTGAAACATGCACTTGTCAAGGTTCAGATGCACATTTAGCAAATATGGCAGTAGCCATCGATTATCTTAAGATAAGATACTTTATTGATCCCAAGTTGGGAAATGTTTTTGTTACAGCAGCATGTACTACTTTGTTCTACTCTACAATTCAGAGGTTAACCTGGTATTTTTACTCTACTACATTTATTTGTGTTACTTTGCAGATTCTGATTAATGATGTGAAATATAAACACCTTAAATCAGACTTTAGTTACACCTGAGTAATGCTTCAATACACTGAAAAAAATAGCTATTTGTGGTCAAAACACGATTTAAAATCAACGAATCTCTCCATGTCGAGACTGACACTCCAATAAAAGTATAATATTCAACAAACTAAAGTTTTGCTCTGAGGGCTGCACCTCAAATCAAGACGTTTTTGTAGGATTGATTTTCTGTCTTTGAAGTGCCAAATAAGAGAAAAAGCCTAATTATTCCATTACACAAATCTGAATCATTCAGAGCGTGGCTGATTTGCCCAGTGATTGTAAATGGTTTCACCAGACAAATAACTCCATCATCAGAGCATTATTTATTAGTTTCCGATGAGAAATTCCTCACATATGGACAGAAGCACAACCTCCAAAGCTGATTTACTAACTACAATTGCTTTGTTGTGTACACTGTGCTTTTATCTTTGCTGCTCAGAGGTGAAGGGCAGCAAACAGAAACATATTATTTACTGTTCTCCATCCCTTAAGGCTCTTCCAGGACATAACAAGGGAAACCCATCACTTGAAAATCCATTTTCAAAGTCAAATAATTTGTTCCACAGCACAAACAGGGAAGATGGCTCATATCAGATCAATAAACGGGCTTTCTCTTTCCACTCTTTTTAATCATCTCCTCACTATCCTGCACTTCCTTAGGCTCGATGGGATCCCAGTCGGCCGCTGTCAGTTATGTCATGTCCGCTCATTTGGAAGTGATTGAAGCTGACATCCTAGGTGTTCTATCTAGACCAATTGCCCTTTCCCTCGCACAGCGGAGAGGAAAACAAATGGCTGCAGGAGGAAGTTTGATTATCTGATCAAACTGATAAGATAACTGCAATTCTCATCAAGCAACCTGAGGTCCATCCAATGCCTAATTTCCCATGAGGCTTCAGGAGTTATCGAAAGGTTAATCAGAAGCGTTTTTGTCTCAAATGATGAAGAAGAACGGATGCTTTGATGATAATTAATAACCCAATTACACATAATCAGGCAACCTTTGACAGGGGGGCTTTTGAAAGCAATGATGGGCTAATTTCAAATCAACCACACTTGTATACTGATGGTTTATTTTGAATAGCTACAAAAACAAGAGTTTATCAGAGCTTTTTTTGTTTAAAATATCTGTCTGCTTCTCATCAAAAGACGCATGATAGCCATGTGACAATAGAAGTAAAAAACACCTGTAAGCAGTGGTGTCAAGTAACTAGTACATTTACTCAAGAACTGTTAATACTGAAGATGTTAAGGTACTACTTTCCTTGAGTATTATAATTTGTTGCTACTTTGTACTTCTATTCCACAAAAATTCCGAGGTAAAACGTGTACATTTACTCCTCTACATTTATTTATTACATTTAGTTAGCAGATTTAGATTAATGATGTGAAATATACTCAATAATTAAAGGTGGGGTAGGTAAGTTTGAGAAACCGGCTCGAAATACACTTTTTGTTATATTCCATGGAATGCTCTTAACATCCCGATAGCAATGAATATCTTAAGTGCTTTGACAACAAATCCATAAAAAATGTAATCTGTGGAAGCCGTGGTACTGTAAAAAGCACGACCAATCATTTTTGCCGGCCCGGCTAAAATAACTGGATGGCCTACCTGTCTGTCAGCCTTCCATCTGTGCACAAACTTATCTCGTGCCCTCATTGGTCATGTGCGCGTTCATGTGTTTGAAGGAGGGGCTCTGTAAGGAAGTGGCAGATTTTTTCCGGTCGTGTATTTTCAAATTCGAGTGTACTCAAGCTGGTTTCTCCAAAATTACCTACCCCACCTTTAAATAAAAGCTACCGAGCAGTACATAAAATAATAAAAATGTGTTCAACCTTTTCGAGCTTGATAAACATATCAATATATCAATATAATGAAAACAGATAATATACAGTATTCTTTTGAAATTGCATAGCGAGTACTTTTGGTACTTTAAGTATATTTTGATGGCAAAATGTTTTTTTTTTACTTGAGTAACATTTTGATTGCAGGACTTTTTTTCGTACCAGAGTTTTCCTACACTCTGGTTCTTCTACATGGAAGCGTCAGCATGTTTTGTGTGTGTGTGCACTGGGTGAGAAGCTATCACTGGAGTTAATGGTCCAGAATGTTTGGGTTCCTCATTAAACGTGAACCAGCTCCATCCATCCATCCATCTTCTCCCGCTTATCCGTGGTCGGGTCGCGGGGGTAGCAGTTCCAGCAGAGAGCCCCAAACTTCCTTTTCCCTGGCGACATCAACCAGCTCTGACTGGGGGATCCCAAGGCGCTCCCAGGCCAGCGAAGAGATATAATCCCTCCACCTGGTCCTAGGTCTACCCCTTGGTCTCTTCCCAGCTGGACGTGCCTGGAACACCTCCCTAGGGAGGCGCCCAGGTGGCATCCTAACTAGGTGCCCGAACCACCTCAACTGGCTCCTTTCGACGCAAAGGAGGAGCTCCTAAGGAATATAATAATAATAATAATAATAATAATAATAATAATAATAATTCATTTGATTTATATAGCACACGTTAAAAACGTCATCTCAAGGTGCTTCACAAAGCTAGGAGAAAATAATAAAACAAATCAAATACAAATATATCTAAGGAGCATATTAAATAAAAATGTTAATATAAAAAAGAAAAAGGTTAAGAGCATAAAAGGTTAATATAAAATAAATAAATAAGTAAAGGACAGTCAGTAAAATGCGGTGCGGAACAGGTGGGTCTTGATTCATTTCCTAAAAACTGAGAGGTCCGTATGTTCTCTGGCAACCCAGTCTCATGGCATTTCGTGTTCACCAACACGATTTTTAATCTATTGATTCGTGTTCACCAACACGATTTTCCCAGTTGTTTTCGTGTTGCACAGCACGATTTTAAAAGCAATGTATTTCTACTGATAATGTGTTTCATGCCTGCAGCAGGTCGGGTCGTGGAAGACCGGAAGCTGTGTGGTTCATAAAAACATGTTTTTACTCAATATCAAGCCACTATTATTGCTTTTATTTTAAATCGTATCATTTCTGACTTTTGTTCTATGAGGAAAATAAATGGGGCTCAGAGCCTCAGAATACTGAAATCTGTATTTTTTTAATCTTTTTTTCCTTCTAATTTGTTATTCTTTTCAAAATAACACACTGTTATTTACTCACCAATAACACACAATTATCCTTGCTTTTATTTATTGGTTTAATTCCATAATCTCGGGCTTTTTTGTGTTGTGCAACAAGAAAAAAAGGGGAAATTCGTGTTGGTGAACACGAATTAATAGATTAAAAATCGTGTTGGTGAACACGAAATGCCATGAGACTGGGTTGTCTCTGGAAGCTGATTCCACAGACGTGGACCCAGGGAGGAGAAAGCACGGTCTCCCATGCTGACCAGTTTTGTCCGCGGAACAACCAAGAGATTGGAGCTGGCTGACCTGAGCGTGCTGCAGAAACTCTCCTCTACTCTTTCATCCTCTCTGGACTCTCTCTGTCCTCTCACATCTCGGCAGGCTCGTCAGTCCCCTCCTGCTCCCTGGCTAAATGACGCACTGCGTGCTAATAGAACCATCCTTCGGGCAGCAGAGCGGAAACGGTCGAAATCCAAACACCATGACGACCTCCTAACCTATCAGGCTCTCCTCTGCTCTTTCTCTGCTTCGATCTCTCAGGCAAAAAGCACTTTCTTTCAAGATAAGATCCAATCTTCCTATTCCAATCCCAAAAAACTATTTTCCATCTTTTCCACCCTCTCGGACCCCCCCAAAGCCCCTTCCCCCTCCTCCCTTCTGTCAAGCGACTTTGTTACCTACTTTGAAAAAAAGGTTGATGATATTCGCTCTTCTTTTTCTGACTCACCTTTACTCACCAGACCCTCCCTTCAGTCACACACTAACCTCCTTCTCCCCTCTCTCTCCAATGCCCCTTTCACACCAGCGCTTTTTCAGCTCCGGCTCGGAGCTGGAGCCTGAAAAGCGCCGGTTTTTCCTGTTCACACCGCAGCGGCGCCGGCTCTTAGCTCCGGAATCGGGTTCACTTCCAGCTCCAAAAAATTGTCGGTCTAGAGGCAAGAGCTTCGGAGCTAAGAGGTGGCGTCGCTTACGTCTCTCTTACGTCAAGGCGTGCAGGAAACTAAACCCACCTCCCCTGAACATGGGTCGACTGTTATGCCTGCCTACAAGCAGTGTGCTTATAAACACACTTTATAAAGTCAGGCAACACTAACCAGGCTTCGTGTGATTCTGTTTATTTTTACCTTACTTTGACCATCCGTTCACTGTTATCGATCATTGTGGAGAGAGGCAGACGTGTTGTTTTGTATTATTGCAGCTATCGGATGCAAGTAGTCAGTTTAGCTTCGGTTGCTATGCTAACATCACCCGTTTTATACCAGATAAACTTTCATAACAGCGTTGTGATACCAAACAGCGTCAATTCAGACTGACACACATTCACTTAGGCTAAGGGGAACTGGGGATATGCATCAGCTGCTTGTGTGAGTCGGACAGTGAATACTTTAGAGCGGCCGCTGCAGTGTGAGCTAACCGGGAGCTAACGGGAGAATAAACTCCTGTAGAAGAGCAGCCAGCACTGCAGCGGTCGGTAAATGCTGCAGAAACACATTAATAAACAATGAACCACGGCACTCTGGAGCAATGTATAAGGTTGGAGAAGTCGTTATTCAATTTATTCTGGCTTCGTGTGATTAAAAGCAACACGATCATCGACCCGACGCAGTTCCCCGTTGTTGTTGTTGTGAGCGCCGTAATGGCTGCCGTTGGGGAGCAAATCAGCGATGTAAACGGTGATGTCATGACGCAGCAGGGGCAGCTCTGGAGCGCCAGTGGGCGGTGTGAACAGAGCGGGAGCAGAAAAGGGAAACCGGAGCTGAATCAGAAAAGCTCCCGCTCGGAGCTAGAAAGGGAAAAGCACTGGTGTGAAAGCCGCACAAGAGAGGTTCTTACCCTCATTACTTAGCCTGTCCTCTGGACCCTATCCCTTCAAACCTCCTTCAGACTATCGCTTCTGATATTCTACCGTTTCTCACCCATTTCATCAACACTTCTGGTCACTTTCCAAAAAGTCTCAAGGAGGCAAGAGTAAACCCTCTCCTAAAGAAACCCACTCTCAACCCGTCTGATGTTATAAACTACAGGCCTGTCTCTCTCCTCCCGTTCCTTTCTAAAACACCTAAAACGCGCTGTCTTTAAACAACTCTCCTGTTATCTCCATCAGAACAACCTTCTGGATCCGCACCAGTCTGGTTTCAAGGCAGGTCACTCCACAGAAACTGCTCTCCTTGCTGTCTCTGAGGAACTTCACACTGCTAAAGCATTCTCCCTCTCCTCTGTCATCATCCTTCTGGACCTGTCTGCTGCATTCGACACGGTGAACCATCAGATCCTCCGTTGCACTCTCCAAAAACTTGGAGTTTCAGGCTCTGCACTTTCCCTCCTCACCTCATACCTCAAAGACCGCACCTACAGGGTAACTTGGAGAGGGTCCGAGTCAGACCCTTGTCAATTAACTACAGGGGTCCCTCAGGGCCCTGTTATTGGTCCCCTCCTCTTCTCCTTGTACACAAACTCGCTCGGATCAGTCATTAGCCCGTATGGTTTTTCATACCACTGCTACGCTGATGACACCCAACTAATTATGTCCTTTCCCCGCTCAGAGACCCAGGTCGTCGCACGCATCTCTGCTTGTCTAGCTGACATCTCTCAGTGGATGTCTTCTCATCACCTCAAGCTCAACCTTGACAAGACTGAACTGTTTCCTTCCGGGAAAAGATTGTCCCACTCTTAACCTAACAATCAACATCGGAACCTCTGTTGTTTCCCCGACTCAGACGGCAATGAATCTGGGTGTGATCCTAGATAACAAACTGTTCTTCACTGCAAACATCGCTGCTACTAAACCGCTGCTGCAGATACACACTTTACAACATCAGGAGGATACATCCCCAGCTGTCCCAGAAAGCAACACAGGTTCTGGTCCAGGCTCTCGTAATCTCAGGCCTAGACTACTGCAACTCCCTCCTGGCTAGTCTACCTGCATGTGCCATCCGACCTCTGCAGCTCATCCAGAATGCAGCGGCTCGTCTGGTCTTCAACCTTCCTAAATGTTCCCACACCACTCCGCTACTCCGCTCCCTTCACTGGCTTCCAGTAATTGCTAGAATCCACTTCAAAACAATGGTACTTGCGTACCATGCTGCGAATGGATCTGGCCCTTCCTACATCCAGGACATGGTTAAACTGTACATCCCAGCGCGTGCACTTCGCTCTGCATCAGCCAAATGGCTCGCTGCACCCTTGTTGCGAGGGGGACCCAAGTTCCCATCAGCAAAAACACGTGGGTTTGCTATCCTGGCTCCAAAATGGTGGAATCAGCTCCCCATTGAAATCAGGACAGCAGATAGCTTACACATCTTCCGGCGCAAACTGAAAACTCATCTCTTTCGACTCCACTTCGAGCGATAGAATGACTAACAAAGAACTGCTAACAGAGCACTTATATACTAATAAAGGACTGGCTTATCTAAAGCCAGTTGAGTAGCACTTGATATGTTTGGCTCTATGAAACCTGATGTACTTATATGATTCTGTTTTCTTCAAGGTTGTATCATCCTGGTCGAATGTACTTATTGTAAGTCGCTTTGGATAAAAGTGTCAGCTAAATGCAATGTAATGTAATGTAATGAGTTATGTGAGTGTTTTCTGGTTAGCAGTTCCTGCAGGTAGGTGGGGCCAATGTGGTTAATGGCGTTGAGGACCATTATGAGGACTTTATAGTTAATCCGGTGGGTAACACGGAATGAATACAAAGTCATTGCTTCGTGAAGTAATTAATTACATTTCGAAATGGCTACAGGCTTAATCAATTGGTTATCTTTTTCTTCAAGGTGGTTAATATTTTAGAAGGTCCAACCCCTAAAGGCCCTGACACACCAACCCAATTTTGGGAGTCAGAGGCCGTCAGAGGCTGTCGGGCATTCGCGGCGCCGTAGTCAGGTTGGTGTGTCCCGCACCGTCGACCGTGACACGCCTTATTTGGACTGCCAGACCCGATGCATGGCCGATTCAACATGTTGAATCGGCCATGCATCGGGTCTGGCAGTCAGACCAAATAATCACTCTGATTGGCTGTTCAGCTAGCAAATCAGTGCATGAGAAGCGAAGCGGAAGTGAGGGACGTAAACAAACGATTTAAGAAGGCACACACAGACTGCTATTCATTTTCATCTCATCATGGCGATCTGGAATGATGCAAACGAAGACCTGCTCATCACCTTGATCCAGGAGAGGCCAGCTCTGTATGATATTACGGAGAAAAGATACTCTTCTTCTTCTCTGTCTTCCGGTTGTTGCCTCTTTTGAATGACGAATACACACTACCGCCGCCTGCTGGTAAGGAGAGTTATTGCCACTCACGCACTGAAGTCGGTGCGGTGTGTTCCCGTGCGGACACATGGCCAAAACGCAGGAGAACACGGCCAGGCAACAGCCGACTTCAGCGTCGGCTAGTCCTCTGGTGACTGCTTGGTGTGTCAGGGCCTTAATAGCACACTCTGTTCCTCCATCACAGCAGGGAGGCGAGTGAGTGTGAAATCTCTCCTAAAACTCCTCTCTTCTGTCTGTGCCTACTATATAATGAAGTTTTCTCACAAGCTAAAACATAATTAAACTGGACCCTGCTGCTTCCTCAATTTGCCGTGAGGGATCATTTGCAAATTAAATTCGTTTTTTAAGCTTTTCATCAAAGGTGGCATTCAATCTGCGAGAAAGACATTACACACGTAACATTACTAGACATGAACATTTGTCACATTGAAGTTTTGTACTGTACTGCATATACCTTGCAATTTCCATCTCTGTTATAGCTTTCCAACATGTAATCCCAACAAGACTGCAATTACAAACTGTGAAGACCACTGAGACAAATGTAACATTGTGATATTGGGCTATATAACTAAACATTGATTGATTGATTGATGATTGATTGATTGATTGATTGATTGATTGATTGATTGATTGAATTACGTCTTTCCTTTATGTCAATTGTCCCAGACGAGCCTGCCTGCATGTTCGACTTGATTGAAAGAAAATGCCTTTAGGATTGATTTTAAATCACAAACAGAGCCTGCATAGATAGAGATTGAAGGATAATATTGATGCGACTCACAAGCCTGGAAATGACTTGGGACAAAACACAACCCATCACAGTCAAGAGACATGCCTGATATAGCACATCAAAGCAAAGCTCATCAAACAGATTCAACTGACAGAAAGGACTCCGAATCACAAAGACAACAGCATATCAAAGATAGTCAGCCTGATTACAGATATCAAAGATGGAATTAGAGTGCCATTAGAGATATTTCCATGCTGATAAAACGTGGGTAGAATAGCAAAGTAAAAATCATGGTAAGTCAACTTTGATGAGATGTACTGATGTCAGAAATACTGTTAGAGTTTGATCAATTTCGAAGACGTTTATTATTAAAACATTCCATGACAGAATACTTCAATAGGATTCAACTCTCTCTACCCCATTAAATTCATATTTAGAATTTGTGAAATATGCTTATTCACATTCTTTTGCGAGTTAGATGAAAAGATCCATACATCTCTTGGCCATTAACACAGTAGGAAGCTAAAGATAAGCTATTGTTAGCCTAGCTTAGCATAATGACTAACAAAGAGTCTATGACACAAATCAAATTGTCATTGTGGTACAAGCAATAATCAAAATAGTCATTAGGTTGGTACAAACTCAATTTCCTGATGTGCTAATTTAAATTTGTTGTTGTTGCTTCTTTCGCATTAACTTGATGATCTCTTCATATTGCATTTGCTTTTTTTGTATTATCAGACAGGGTTTAATGGGATTTTGCCTAATACATGATGCAATATAATATAATTTTTTCTCATCTCACTTGTGGTATGGACTCAAATGAAAGGCATTTTTGATTGACACTTTCTCAATGCGAGTTATGAATGCTACTTTATTATTATTATTCTGCTTTGTGTTTCCCTCTAACTTTTTCCAATTTATTTCCGCGCACATACACACACACACAGATTGGATAATGGCCTTAGAATTTCTCCTGGGCTGCTGTATAAAAGCATGGTAGAGTAGCTGTAGCTATGAAGATCTCATTAAAGTTAGGACTATTCTCCTCGTCTTTTTGTATGGCCCATACCGAACAGAGCAGTAAAATTAGTGAGTGGATATAATAATTCCAACAGTCCAACTCTAAGTTCGACAGTGTGCTCAGTAAAACGGACAGTCGTCACATCAGATCTGCTCTGACAGCTTCTCACACTTTCCCAGGTGAGCTGAATTTATTACAGGCTGGATTTGGCTCAACACTCAAATGTGTTACTGTTTGCTCATGATGCCATACTAGCAAAGACAAACAGATTTTTGCAAATAAACAGACATCAGTCATTTTTCAGTGACTGCATGTCGATCCGTTTTCAAGCCAAACGTTTGGAATGGAAAATGGAATGTGCAGTATACTGAACAACACTAGAGCTATGCTAATGGCTATATGAGACCACACTGGTATTTGTATTTTCAGTCACATGCTACAATTAAGATTTTCAGCTTAAAACAAGTGTTTTTTTTAAATGATTGTTTATTAGTACCTTGGCAGTACCCTCTCCAGCTACCAGTCGACACGCCATATTTTTGTTCTTTTGGGACTTGAACTAGCAACCCTTCAGTTCCCAAGCCAAGTCCCTATAGCTCCTGCCGCCCATATAGCATAAAATAAATGTCTATCTCCTAGTGGCACTTCAGCAAAAGTCAATCACCAACTCAGCAGATCACTAAATGAACAAGGATACAACCTCTGGGAACATTGAATGTCTGTAGAAAATGTCATGCAATCACAGTTTAGACCAACCAATCAACCAACAGCTATTTCCATCGCTATATGGCTACACATTGAAACACACACAACATAATTCTAGATCAGTTGTTTTCCATTGTCCAGACTACATCTTGGCCGTTACAAAAATTATCAAATTGTTTTCTTTTTGATGATATTATCTTGCTACCATGTCTGTGGAGTGTCAGGTGAAAACTTTAAAAAGGCTTAGCTCATGGAAAAATGCTTTTTTCTCAGCACAGCACTTTTCTCATGGAACAAGGAACAACTCAAGAATATCATCTTTTAACTGTATATAAATTATTTCACCCTGAATAATAAAAGTTTAAGTTGTAGAGGTATAGGCAGAGAAAAGTATATAACAGAGAGGAGAGTGTAGTGATGCTCCAAATCGATGCCTAAATTATGAATATACTTCTAGGGAATTAAGCAATTATATAACGTGTCTGTTTGAGAAGACAAAATACTGCTTATATAACGTATGTGGTAACTGCCTTGAGACAAGTGCACATACTAGCATCCAAGGGGACACTTAATTCCATATTTTTATATTTTTGTACAAGATTGAGGCGTTTTCTTTGGGCAGAATGCATTATATTAGTCACACTTTGCATACCGTCACCACTAGAAACCACTCAGTGGGCAGAAATCTTGGCTGCTTCCACGTCCTCTGTTTCACAAAGAGCATACTTTACATTTATACAGCTCCTTGAAGTGTTAGCTCATGCTAATTACAAAATGTGTTGTGTGTCATGCTAGAAACATACTGTATATCTGACCTTTATATCAATGTTCAGAGCTTTGTGTTTGAACATGCAAAACATATCTTGTCTAATAGCATAATTGTGTAAGTGTCTTCTCTTCTCAACACTTCAAATAAGAGATAGATAGGTAGCATCCTATTCTTCTGGGGTTTCTTTATGCATGCACTTCATAGATAAAGGTGGGACCAAGTCATTGTTTTGCAAGTCCGAGTCAAGTCTCAAGTCTTTGCGCTCAAGTCCGAGTCAAGTCTCAAGTCAGGATGGGCAAGTTCAAGTCAAGTCCAAGTCCTAAACTTTGACAAAACGAGTCATAAACAAGTCATTATGTGCTTTTCACCAAATGTAATGACATCGATCAACAGAATAAAACTTAATAATCAAACCGCTCTTTATTAGTCACATTAATAATTTAATAATCAATTTTCTCTCTGCTGACAATAAATCCTGAGTGGTTACCAAAATAAAAACCCTGCTCTGAAGGTTATTTTAATTTTACAAATCCTGCACTCAGCTTTGCTTTCTCCAATATCATTCAGATGCTGCTTCTTTTTTTCGGTTTTCGCTAATTTCTTGACTTTTTCCGACGCGCTTGCATTTAAATCCGTCTCCCCGTCGCTCTGTGCAGCTGGCCTGTACCACTACACCTGCTGTGCCCCCCACCCTTCTTTCACATAATGGTATGATCCTATTGTGTCCTCGCATATGATTGGCCGCATGGTGGCCGAGCTAAATAAAGTCCCGCCCCTGCCTGCAAGGATTCTCAGCAAGAGTAGGAGCGGCTGAAGATTCTGCACACCCCAACGGGAGTCTGCTCTTCTAGCGGCATCTTGCGTTCGGCGTGTTGGAGACCTCTGAATTAAATGATCAAGTCACCTCAAGTCAGAAGGCTCAAGTCCGTCAAGTCCTGAGTCATTGGTGTTCAAGTCTGAGTCGCAAGTGTTTTGTGATTTTGTCAAGTCGAGTCTCAAGTCATCAAATTGGTGACTCGAGTGTGACTCGAGTCCAAGTCTTGTGACTCGAGTCCACACCTCCTGATATTAACCACTTGTTCATAATACATTTCATACTCATTTGGCAGCTATGAATAGAGCTAATTGAAAGGCCCAAGGCCAAGACGAGATTATTAACCACCTCGACTGCCTTCCAAACAAAAAAGAAGAAGGATTGGAGTATTGGACCAAATCATTTGGCTCCACTCTGACTGAGCTAAATGTCATTGATTTTACCTTAAATGACTCCATGGCTGACCAAAAAACAATCCAATTCAAAAGCATCTCAAAGAAAACTTCTTAATGATATTTTCAGGAACATGTTGGATACTTCCTGAATACAAATAGCCACATTCACCAATGTTAATCATCACTTTTTCTCTGGGGAAGAAGCACAAACTCTAACTCTACAATTGGGATTATTCCGTAAATACAAATATGTAGAATAAAACAGTTAGAAACCGCAACGACAAAGATCTTGTATGACATTTGAGTTCTGTATCCAGCAGAGTAGAATCATGCCTCAAGAAATAAAATAGCCTAATAATATATAAAAATCCAAAAAACACCTTTTTTTACCTTTTATGAATCACCGTGACTCACTGTGAAGGATACAAACAAATCTAAACAAACAACTCAATAATTATGACTTAAGACTGCTGGATGCAGTGACACTGCAACAACAACTTTTTCCACTCCATCACCTTCACCCAGACTCCCTGCCTGCTGTCTTTAGAATAATGAATTAACCTATTTACCCTCATGAGTAAAATTAATGGAGGTTAATTGATTCAAACAACAGAGAGAGCATAATCCTCTTCGGGGAACTTTAAAGGTGACAAATAATGTCTCCATTTATGCAATTTTTGGATTAAAACTATTAACTGCTACTTAAAGAGACTTGCTTAGATAGTGAAGAGCTTTGACGTAAAATAAATCATACTTTTATATAGATTATATATTTAAAAACTGCCTTTTAACCATAGAAGTTTAAAGATATTGTGATATTCAGTTTAATGACCTGTTCCGTGTGTGTGTGTGTGTGTGTGTGTGTGTGTGTGTGTGTGTGTGTGTGTGTGTGTGTGTGTGTGTGTGTGTGTGTGTGTGTGTGTGTGTGTGTGTGTGTGTGTGTGTGTGTGTGTGTGTGTGTGTGTGTGTGTGTGTGTGTGTGTGTGTGTGTGTGTGTGTGTGTGTGTGTGTTTAATGATCTGCAACCCATAGACCTCCTGCTCCTTTTGTCATAGACAAACGGCTGAAAACAAAAGGGAAATGCCAATGGTGCTAGCTGTGAATTACCTTCTGTGCCGTGGGCGCTCAAGATGATGCAATGACTCAGGATGCAGAATAAAGGATCATATTGTGTTCGAAGGCGGGAAGAACTGTCTTTGCTGCCAGCATCAAGGAAAGGTGCACACTCTAGTTCCCTGAAGCCAAAAAACACAGTGAAAACTTTTGGTAAAATTCAGCTCGAGTCTGACTAACCTTAACAGTATAGTTAGTACAAGAACTTTTAACTGGTTATATAACCGTCTTAATGTGATACTGATGCCTTAATATTGTCTATTTTTATAATTGCTATATAAAGCTTGACATCAGTGCCACCATGTCAGATTTCAGAGAAATGCTACATAATCAGAATCGGTTTTATTACCAAGTACATTTACACATACGAGGAATTTGCTTTGGATTATGTGGTTCATATAGACACAGAAAGAAGTATATATCCTCCTGGGACCCAGCCCATTGAAAATGTCCACTGTAGTGGACATTTTGTTAACATGCATTTCCTTTTACTCTTTTGAGCTACTCTATCAATCCCTGATGTACTGTACAGAGGACATCTTGGTCTTTCCAGTGATATGTCATTGCT